>NW_027111631.1:998450-1043160 GCF_000696795.3 Halyomorpha halys
AGTTCGGAGTTAATTTAAATAAATCATTAAACTTTAATAAAATTAGTAATTTGTATTTAAATTATCAGTATATTTTCACACTAAAAAGGATATTTTGCGCTAAATGTAAATGTGTTACAATATTATGAAAGCATTCTATTTTAACTGTTAATTAAACATGAATGTTAGCTTCTATAATCCTATAAAGGTTACCTATAATGTTGAAACCATCAAACTTAAGCATAAGCGACATAACTAACGCGTTCTCGAAGGGACCGGAACAGGAGCAGACTCTGCGACCCACTCGACCTCAACTGATAACGACAAGAAACAGAGATAAGATAAGGCAGTTACCGGTATCTGAAGTGAACTAGAAGCTAGTGGAGGGGCAGCCATGCCAGGCACTACTGGCTGGGAGGTTCCTTATCAAAGAGTAAATCGGGCGATAAAGGGAATACAAAGGGGCAAGGACAGCTGAGTTTGAGTGCGGACCCAATAGGTCCGGGGTAGTGGGGGATCAAGTATGGTCCATTGGGGATCGTAGAAATAGTACTCTGTGTTATATATTTACTATTACGTACAATATAATAATTTAAACATAATATAATGTGGTCCTAACTAAAAACTCTATTAGTTTGGAGCAAACTACACCAGTAAAAATGGGAACAAAGATAACAAATATTGAAAAAAAAGTAGAAAACAAAATTCAAAATCAAACAGTGTTCAGTGTAAACGAAGAAATATGCGATGAAAACGATACACATGGTACAATGGGAACAAAAATGACAAATATTAAAAATATTAGAAAAAAATTAAAAATAAAATAATGTTTAATCTAAATAATGAAATGAGCGAAAGAAAATCATATAAATGATACAATGGAAACAAAATTACAAATATTTAACACATTAGAAAAATAATTAAAAATAAAACAATGCTTTTTATAAATAGTGAGAAACTAAATATATCCTTAATGATAATTAGAAATTTTATTATTTGCAAACATAGTAAAATGTATACAAGAAAAAAATATATATGACGCAATGAGCATGAAAATGTATGTACGTTTATGTAACTAAAAATAAAAAGTGATATCTAAAGTTACATAAGTCAAAAGGAAGAAATATAGTGAAATTTAAAATAAAACTGAAAATAATAAGGCGCGATGAGCAAATGTAAATACAGATTGTAAGGAAAGAAATGGCTGTATTATATGTAATGTGAGATTTTATCATGTGTTAATTTTAATAACTTAATTAAAGATTTATGAATGAAATTTGATTGAAAATTAGACGAGTGGTCGAATAATTATGAGTAGTTATTGAACTATAATTTTTTTTTTATGCTATCTCTCGATTAAATTATACAACGTTACCATAGCTTAAGCAATGTGAATTTTAATTTGATCATTTATAGCCAAAAGGCAATCCAAGGTATCATTAACACCCATATATACATATAGGATACCTCCTATATGTATGTACCAAATATTCAATAACATCATTACAGGAGGATATGAAAAAAAAAAATTTGATCATTTATTACTCATACATATAGCCGGTATGTATATTTTTAATTCCTTTTTCTTTGTTCCAGGAAGTAAGAAAAAAAAATAATAATAATTTGATGAAGTTTTATAAGGTGGATAATCATATTTTAATATATGATACAAACTGTTATTTAAAGAATATTGTAATTTAGATAAATGATTTAATATAATTTTTAATTATTTATTTATAATTATTTTAAATTAGATATATAAATAAATTACTGTATAATTTCAAATTATGAAGAAGATGGTCAGAGTTGCGGTCAAAAGAGAATAAAAATAGTTAATAACTATTTAATGTTTTAGTTAATAATTATTTAATGTTGGTATATGTTACTTATCTATTACATATATATCAAGTATCGCATCATATATTGGGGTTTCGACCAACAAGGTTTCTCTCAATTCAGCAACTTCTGATAAAACAAACACCCTTTAAACTTCTTTAAAACACCTTTTATCCGGATTTTGTATAAAGTTTAGAACCTCATACTGTCTATTTACAAATCCTATCACTAAAATTAAACATTAAATATTTTCAACAATCGTTAAAAAATAAATATGAAGATGGTCATTGTTGCAATAAAAATAGAACAAAAATAGGTAATTATTATTAGTTATTTAATATTTAAATAATTATTAACTAAAATTAATAATTTTTATTTACTATAAAACTAATGTTTACATGGTGTCCCAATAAAAAGTTACTTACATGTTGATTCATTTAAGTTCTGAACGGAAAAATGAGTTTTTAATATAAAATATATGAAATCTGTTTTCTCAAAAGGTTTTCCAGTTATGTCAGTATTATTGAGAATGCAATTATCACAAAAAAAAAAAAAAAAATCAAAACTATATTATATATTTACCTAAATTATACCTGCAAGAATTGGTGAATAAATTTTTATAATACTGAATATAATAGTTATTCCTTCATGACTAACCAGCACATCATTTGTTAATTATCAGTTATTGGAATGTAGCTCCATATTTTGGAGATATTCTTTATTTCCCCTAAATGATATAGTGCATTGTTAAACGGTTTTCCTTAATTGCCCTAAAGTGAAAAAACAAACAGTTATTTGGAAAAATTAAGTTTTTCCTAAAAATAAAAATTTAGTAAATATAAAAACCAAAATCTCAAAACGTCGCTAAAATATAGTTGTTTTATTATTTAATGAGCCTCAAAATCCTTAAATATGTATATAACGTACACACCTTTTTTATACGGTTGGCTTTACTTTCACAGTATTTTCATTGAAAAAGGACTCTCAAGCAAGAAAATCAACTAAGTTATCTTTTAGCGTTAAATTATTTATAACTTCATTTCATTATTATTAATTAATTAAGTAAAAAAGGTGATACAGTAGGCATGTGCTATTCACTGGACAGCGGTAGCACTCCAAGAGAAAGTGTTGCGTTACCGAGTCTGCCCCATCAACTGGAAGAAACTTTAAACCTAGCGCTGGCCAAGTTCGAGGCTACGAGGAGGGGGGTGATCCCAAGCCAATTTCCACCACATCCTACGCACATCAACTACCAGGAGAGGCAGGACAGACAAAGAGCCGAGGACACAAGGGCAGGGTCCAGAAGGAGCTCCTTAAAAGTGCTGCTGTCCTGATAGAAGAGCCCTGGTGGGGGTCTCCAGCCCCAACCGCCGCCCCCACCACCACCCCCTCTCCCTTCGGTCAGCATTACGTCGGCGGCAGCCAATCCTGTCGGACGGGGGTGGTGGGGGCTATCTTCTCTCCTGCTTTGAGAGTAGTGTACGTGTTTGAGCAGTCAGGGGGAAGGTATCGACGAGAGTGGGCACGTCGGGGGTTAAGGTAGAATGGATTGGGCGCTTGAAGGAAGATAGTATCTGTATCGGATACACAAATGGCAGGTTGTGACCGTAAAATGCTTTGTAGGTAAACAACTCATTTTCGTTGAAGCACATCAGTAGTCTTGTCTTACCACAAACAAAGAACAATATGCGGTACGACAATTCACAACTGTCACTCCGACATGGTGACGAGCTTGTACTCTTTAATACACAGTGAGACAATGGTTGACCATTGCTATCGGATATAACTTCACACCATAAAGTTATTCTTTTGATAAAAATGAGTTATTTCTTACTAGCGAGGGGAGACTGGATCGTGCCATTGAAGCAGTAATAATAGTAGTGTACATGGGCGTATCCAGTGGAGGCAGCTTCAACCCTCCGGATGTAAAAAAAAGTATTAATTTAATAAAAATTAAATTTTCTTATCAATAAAATAACTTATGTAACTAATAAATCACTGCTATAATTATATTTTCATGCGAAAATGTCACAACGTAAACGTCCGTGGCATTCCCTCCTCTAGTTTTAGTTCTGGGTACGCCCTTTGCAACGTAGGTTCTTACTTACAATAGAACGTCAAGTGTAAACCCGCATTGTTGGAGTAACACTTGTGAACTGCTTACGAAGATGCATTTCCCCATGAAATCTATCTGGTTATCCGTTCTTCGGTATTATAATAATGATGTCCATAACACTAATTGAAAGGCATCAGGTCTTTTATCATTAATATGATTTTTCGTTTTTTAATATCCTTCATTTGGTGGAACATTCGAGTTTTTGTTGTAAGTACTATTAATGTAATAATCATAACATAGCTTCATTGTGCTCTAAAATCTGTTGGATGTCCAACAGGGGCGTTATTGCAATCTCTTAATGGTAGAAGAGGCAAAATCTGCCATTTTTGAACAATTTCGACCTGATTTCTCATTATAACTGGGAGTATCAAAAATTTCCTTTTTTCCTGAGCTTTTCTGGGAAAATAGCCTTCCTAAAGAGCATTTATAAGTAATTTTGACTATAATGACCTCTTTAAATAAAATTTCACTAGAATTTTAGCAATTTGAAGTAGATTCTCACATCTCAAATTTCAAACTTCCGACTAAAACCTCTAAGCACCCGTGAAAGCATGCCATGTACTTTCGGAGAAAGCATCTGAGTGACTCTTAGAGTTCGGACAAAACCTAATGAAAGAGTAAAATTTGACAGTCGAGTATGATTCTAACCAAATCATCTCCCCTCACAACGTTGGGTTAATAGTATTACCTTAAAGTACGACTCGAACACTTAATTGTAATGGATTGTAGCGGTACAGTCCATAAAATAAATATTCATTTATTTTAAATATGTTCTAAACTCCAGATGACTAGACGATTATAGACGTATTTAAGGTCAAATAATTTTCAAAATGGTAAAAAAAAAATTAATTTTTTGGAAAAATATAAATAGAACCACCAAGCAGTCATTCGAAAATTTAGTTGATATAGTCTGAAATTTAAATTTAAAAAATAACGATTAAAAGAAAAAATAAATTACATATAACCTAAAAGATTTTTTTTATGAAATGAAAAAAATGGTTTTAATAATAGATAAGGAAAGAATAATATGAACATATAGGGAGATAAGATAAATTAATTAAACGTAAAATAAATCAAAATTAAAATGAAACTACGACCGGTTTTGAAACGAAAAAGTTATTCGATTTAATTAATGGAATATCCTAATGAGAATTCCTTAGAACGATAGTTAAAAAACTTACTGCTAATGTTCCTAGTTATTTAAGTCCGGTTATTTCAATTAAAAATACTATAAACTCTTGCTGATTTCTATTTCATATCAACAACATTCAGTTATGTTCTTTTACAATTAAATACCATTAAATTAACTAAAAAAAAAAAAAAAAAATATTTGCATAAAAGCTGAAACTGGAAAACAAAGAAATACAATCCTCCATTAAATAATTAATATATAACCTATCTTATAGAAAAAAGTAAGAAATAAATATTTTAAATAAAAAATTATTAGCAATTACTTATCAGTTCCTAAGCTATTTTGTTACAGATGATATCACTCAACTAATCTGTTGTTACTTACCGCAATTATCTTATGTTGTTATCAAGATGCAGCTTTATTGTTTTCGAAATAATACATATTATTGTAGTTATTGTATTAACTAAACTTAACGACCTTGTTGCAGTCATCACGACTGTTTATCATTATTTATCATAAATGATTTATGAGTTAATACATAGGCTGATATGAAATATGATGTCTACGGAAAAATAAGGCCATGCCAATTCTATCTTATTTATTAATTTTTTTCTTTTTTCATCCTTTCATTTTCTTTTATTGAAATCTTAGTTTTCAGAAAATTATCATTGTCCTAATGTACGTCATGTTAATGTTGCGTACGAAATCACCAATATTTTAAGTTTTTTTTACATTTCAGAATAAAATTGATGAGCCGTTGTTGAAACATAGGAATCCAGGAACTTACTCCACCACAAGGGTAAGCTGAAGTATTTGATGAAATATAATAAAACGTGTAATACACGATGTATTCCACTTATCCCCAACTTTTTTTTTTTTGGCAGATTTCAATTAAATCGAAACTATGATATACTCATAGTAATGGGAAATAGACTTATGCAAGCATAAACAAAAGTCGAGGCTGGAATCTGACACAATTGATTTGACCAACTCCCACAAAACCCCAAAATACTTCATCAAAATCGGATAAGATTCGAATTATCGATTATGTCTGAATTTAAATTTTACAACAGACATTGAAGGAACCAAATTTGTAACTTGGTGTTATAATGCGATGTAAAAAGATGTAAAATGCGAGTGATTTTTTTTTTTTTGGAGAAAAAGAGGGATAACAAAAAATTGAGGACATAAAATCCGCTCGTTAGGTTGAGCCCAAATTTAGAGAAATGTCGGAGATAAGTGTAAAATGGTTCTAGTATCAATTTATCAAGCCCCATCCAATACTAATACAAAAAAATCCTTTCTGAATACAGCTTTATTTAAACAACGGCTCGTTTCATAGATGATACACTCAAACGACAAAAACCTTGAAATATAAACTTACCTCTCCAATAAAAATTTGGTTTTCATAGAATAAAATATATAAGTTATTCTCCTAATTGTTTCCTAAAAAAAAAATTTTTTTCCTAAAAAAAAGTTTTCATAGAATAAAATATATAAGTTATTCTCCTAATTGTTTCCTAAAAAAAAAATTTTTTTCCTAAAAAAAAGTTTTCATAGAATAAAATATATAAGTTATTCTACTAATTGTTCCTTAAAAAAAAAAAAAAGTTTTTCCTAAAAAAAAAAAGTCCAAAATATTAATCGGATGAAAAATTAATTTAGAAATCTCATATTCCTTTTTAACATAACTTTTTTTACATTTTTTATAGGGAGCGAGGTGGTAAAATGACAAGGCACTTAGCTACTAACTCTAATGACCTGGGAGCTAATTATTAATAATGACCTCGGACTGTGGCAGATTTTTCTATTACACTGTAGCCGTGAGTAAACCCTGTGGGTTTTGGAGCTATCTTGGGATCCACCCAGCCTCATAAATTGGGTACTATCAATTGAGGAAAAATCTAGCGGTTAGGCGTGATCTTGAAAAAATCACCTCCTGGTATAACCGTTGTTCTAAAAACAGTGCTTCCTTTCAAAGTACGGAACCCATGAGTCCCGTCATGGGTCATAGCTATTCATACTATTATTACTATTAGCTGTTTATGATTTTCATACTTATTTTAAAATTAAATATGACACAAAGAATGTCATCAAATTCAGACCAGTACAATAAAAAACACCCGATTACAGAAATTAAAACATTTGGGAAAACATTAATACTAACACAATTACTACACATCGATAATAATTTATACTTAAAATTAATAGTAGTGAAAGGAATTCTTATTTGTGTTTAATTAAAGACAATTTATTGAAACCTCAGCAATAAAAACTTTTACAACGTTATCATTGTTGGATCTTTTATAGCCGTTAGTTGAAACAAAAATAAAAAAAGCTAATCAAGTCTAGTTAATTACTTTTTTATCTTTACAACAATCATTAAGACTCCTTTCGATTTAAAATGCAACGAAATTTAGAATTTAAAATGCGAAAATAACAAACAATAAACATGTAATATTTAAAACAATAATGGCTATGATATTATATTTTTTTAATTGTTTCGGAAACAGAAATCAAAAGAGACACCATACAATATATCTTAAATAATATTTTTTTTAATTATAAAGACACAAACAAACAAAATAACACAATTGTTGTCGGGAATATAACTGCTAAATTATCTGGATTCATTTAGTGAAATAGTTTAGTACAAGAGAGGGGATGAAAAAAAGGCAGTTATTTCACCTAATTTTTTGATTATTTTAATGAAAACTATGTATAATTACTAGACATAATCGATGAGTCTGCCAAGAGTAAAAATGGCGGTTATTTCAAAACGTTAAAAAAAAATAAAAAGTTTAAAATGTTGTATATGTTTATTATGCTTTAAGATGTTGCTTTAAAAAGCTATATCTCGGGAAGTATTGACGTAAATAGCTCTCTTAGGGCTCAGATATTAGTAAATTTACTCTACTTTAAATGATGTTTTGTTAGGTTTTCTGGTGTTTTGAAAGTTTTAAAAATATAGAGCTGCGTATGAAAAATTAATTTTTGTTCAACGTTTTTAAACAGCCGCCATATTTATTCCCCCTACCTATACTTACTTGGCAGACTCATCAATTGTGGCTATATAAATAACTTTCATTCGAGTAATCAAAAATTGGGGTGAAATAACTGCCTATTTTCTCCTCTTAGGCTCTTGTACTATCTAGTTTACAAAAGAGCATTGGTACTAAATACTATTGGTATTTTTTTTCTTACTAAGGTAAACAAAATGCACTCCGGCTAAAATAAAAAAAATGTGTCCATACGATACGTGTTAAGGCACATTAAACTAGCTTTAATTTGAGTGCAAAAAGGCATTTGTATGTAAATCTTTAGCAAATTTACTCTACTTTAAATGATATTTAGTGTAATTATAATTTATAATAATAGTTTATCATTTTAGAGATATGGAGCTCCGAATGAAAATGTTTTTTCCTCCTAACTATGCTCGGCAAACTCATTAATTCTGACTAGTAATTATACATAGTTTTCATTAAAGTAATCAAAAATTGGGGTCAAATGACTCACTGCTTTTTCCTCTTGGGCTCTTGCACTAAATGGTATACACAATGATCAGGCAAAGGAGACAAGAACTCGAAAAGGGAGCATATTTCCAAATGTAGGTAATTTTACAGTACAAAAAGTTGCTAGATGTAGAGAATTAATAGATCAGTTCATGCAAATTTATTATTTTGAAAGTAAATAAATATGATTAATAATAACATTACTGTCTTGAATTTAAAAAAAAAATAAGTAAGAAGTTTTTAATTCACAGTCTCTCTCATTTTACCAACACAAATAAAAAGGAGAAACTCGTTTAAGATAAGCATTAGGGGTTTCTGAAGTAATAACTTACTTTGCAATTTGATTACTAAGAATTATTTTCTAAATTTCATGTTAGATTTGAGCTATGGGGCTCCACTAAACCATCTAATTCCTCTTGAATTTAATCCTTACAGTCCAAAATCCTTCGTAAAATCCTTAATGCTCCTTACTTTGTCACAAATCAAATCATCCATCAGGACCTCAATGTCCCCTATGTTGCCGATTTGGCCAGAACCAGATACCAATCATTCCATAATAAACTTCCCAACCACCCAAACCAACTCGTTTCTAACCTGGCTTCTCCTTCACTACCTAATAATCCTCCTAGGTATCTGAAAAGAAGATGACCTCGAGATCTTCTCCTTTAGAAATGTTTTTGGAGTTCTATCAATGGGTAGATTCTCCACATGTTTTTATCATGTCATAATATCACTTACAGCAAATTTACTTGATGTATATATTTTTAAATATCAATAAATAAATTATAAAAAAAAAAGAATCGTTTTTTTTATTAAATCATTTGTTTCGAATACAGTTTAAAAAAATTCAAGGAAGTTGGAACCAATGCTTTTGATTAAAAGAAATACACTTTCTGAAGGTGGATTAAACCCCGCAATCAGTTGGATAATGATCTAACTGTATATCTGCCTATTAATGTCTGATATATGTAATCGATGACCTAAGACTACTCGAGGTTGTCGATGGAGTCATGGGAACTATCTCTATTGTTATGCACCTGTTGATTTTTTACCTATGACTGCGCAACCAAAAAGCATCGTTTGATGATCTATCAAAGGTCATTTCAACTTGAATAACTAAATCAAAATAACAATTAAATCATGAAAAATATTTGACGTTCCAGTACAAATATTTTCCAGGACAAACCTCTTGATATGAATATTGGTTTTATTATCCTAAGCTTGTGGTGTGCTTACAATTTATACAAAGTCTAACTTGCTGCCCTAAAGTTAGCGAGTTTGAATAAATCCAATTATAATAAAACTAAAAATACCCTTTTCCAGTTAATCCTTTAGAATATCACAATATAATAAAATATACACAAAGTCAAAACTAAAAATATATTACAATTATAAGTAAGCACTAGTACAAACCGAATAATTTTATTACAAAAACAATAAATAAATAAAAATAAAAAAGTGGTTGTTAGAAAATATCTTTCTCGTAGCCTAGTGTTCTTGAGGATTAACTAGTTACTTTGGAGATTTGCTTTGTTTAGCTTCGTAAAATAAAAAAAAGGAAATTGCAGATAATACTGACTGCTAACAGTTATATGCAAATCCAATTCATTTTATGAAGATAATTTATCAAACAAGATCTGAACGATTTTAGAATTATGTTATATAGATGAACTTATTTCTTAGAATTGCTCTAGCCGAAATGCGATTTATTATTAAAAGGAAAATTGAGACGTCTCAAGACAACATACATTAACCCTATGCATGGTTAATATCTGTGATTAATATTACTCTTCCAAATAATTAACTCTCCTAATTATCTTAAGAATTGATATATAACCAACAATCGATAATTTGATCGTAATATGCAGTTGTAACAAAGCATTATGCTTAAAATTGAAAAATAAATATTAAGCTACAGATATATGGAAACCTGTCATGATTGAGAAACAAGGAAAAATTCATAGTTAAAAATAATTTCCACCTTTTTTCAATTATATAAAATATTGTTTTTTTTCATATATAAATAAATAGTTGACCGTAGAATTTAAAATATGAAGAAGATAGTCAGGGTTGAGGTAAAAAAAGAACAAAATATTTTAAATATTTTGTTCTTTTTTTTTCCATAACCCTGACCATTTTTTTCATATTTTAAATTCTACGGTCAACTATTTATATATATACAAAAAAAAAATTATTTAGTTAAAGTAACAATGACTTACAACTTGGGGCACCCAACCTCAACACGAAGATTAAAGCCCAGGCTGCTAAAAAGCTGCAGTACATCCTGTTATAAATTCTATATTTATCAGTTCAGTTAATGTCACTCTAAAATTTTATTTTATCTTAATTTTTTTTCTTTTCATATTTTTCTTAAATTCACTTTATTTTTTTTTCTCATTAGAAGTCAATTTATTTTGTTAAATCCACAAATGCCATTGATTTCGTTATTAACTTTACTTTTACATTTTATTAAGAATTATTATCTATTAATCTATTTATTTTATCTTAACTTTTTGTTTTATTTATATCATTATATATAGTCAGAGGTGTATTTTGTATGAGACTATACTCCCCCTCCCCATAATCAATTGTCAAAAAAAAAAAACTGCAGCTCTTACATTAACTATGTAAGGCCCACCAGGCCGATCTGGCATTAAATAAATAATAATAAAAATATAAACAGCACTCGAGGTGACAAATACTTATGAATAGTTCAGAAAATAGCAAATCTAATCTATCTCCGATTTTTCAAGCGGCTAAAGAGGCTGCTACAATGAACGTTCCACCACTCCAAATTTACGAGCCGAAAGACATAAAGGCATTTTTAAGGAACAGAATCCGAAAAAATTGGGATACCGCCGTACCACTCACCAATATATTGAGAAATGTAAAAAAAAATACTCAAAAGTGGACAAGTGCCATAAGGGGAAACAGAAGAGAAGAAGTGGTCGTAGCAAGAATAAGAATAGGACATTCCAAATTAACTCACCTTCACTTAATCACAAAAGAGGACCAGCCTATATGCCAAACCTGTCATTCCCCATAATCAATAAAGCATATAATTGAAGAATGTCCATCATTTCGTCAAGCCTTCGAAAATAATGAAATTCCACGAACAAGAGAATTGGCCCTTAAAGACTCGGAAGAATCCATAGACAAAATAATAAAATTTCTCAAAGAAACACAACTTTATACTAAAATATAATCCACCAATACCGACCAGTGTAAAAAGGAAATAGTCTACATTCAACTATAAGTCAAGAAGATAGATGAAGTAAAAAGGGTGTAATAACCTAGATGTTGATCGCCCTGAATAAAAATCTAATCTAATCTAATCCGATTTTTCAAGGTGAGAAAAAATACCTTAATCCTAATAGCGACATTAGGGAAGAAGCTTTCTCTCTTAATCAATAAAGGTTAAATGAAAAAAAGTCACTTAAGGCATAGTTATTTAAGTTTTATTTTAATTTATCGATCAACAAAGTAACGGAAAGATCTACGGACCGTGGGCCCTGCACGGAGAGAGGGTTATATTTTGCGATCATATCAAATATAATCTCATAATACTAAGAAAAATTCTTGGACATTGCTAGGAATGACCATGCAAACCGAAATGTATCCACTACGTCAACGAATGCCCAACATGTCATAATTAATCACATAAAATAAGAAAGAAACACATCATTATCTCATTAATGGCGACCTTATGTCTATTTTTTTTTTAGCAAATGCAATAAACGCTATCGCTCCTGATTGAGAAATAGGTCAGTAAGAAAAATAACATGAATGCGAATCCGTACTATATAATATATAGAATCAACATTATCTATGGAAATATTCTCTTAGAACTTATAAAATAAATTATGGAAATAAAAATAATAACAAAGTAAACTTGTTTTGACAATTTTAGCGGATTCTTAAGTTTTTTGGTGCGCTGGAACTGAAAAGTCCGTCTATCATCACCAGAAACGTTTTTGCAACTTTGTGATATGCAATGCCAGTTTTGAAACATAAAAATCTTACAAAATAGTATCTAAATGCACTAAATACAAAAAATCGGACTCTACTAGATCAATTTTATTTTAAGATTAAGACAACGAATTTATAATTGTTTAAATATATTCGCGATTTTATTTTTATTACCTACTAATACAGCAAATGTATATCTTATGTTTAACATCGGAATGAGAACTCGGCCAAAGGTACCAAAACATTTAAATTTTTGCAAATTATATCCGAATATAAAGGTTACAATATAGTATTGGAAAAAGTGCAAACTAACTCTGCAGCTAAGAAAAATGTCAAACTTTTTTTGTAGAATATTTTTATGAAAGGGTTTTGGGGGCGCTGAATTGGAATATGAAGTTAGCTGTTTATTTTAAATTATGTAATCAATTTTTTTTTGGCAATTTTACAGCAATGTTTTTTGTTAAATTAATATTCTGTAAACATAAACTTAAAATTAAACAAGCAAATATACATTCCATCATTTACTTTGTACTGTTTTTTTTTTATTTTCCTATATACTCAACCGCTTTAAGGATAATTTAGGAAAATTTTTTTTATTTTTCAGCTGGACAGGAGTGTAGACAATTTTTACTAAATAAGACTGCCGCGATATTTTGTTAGCCCAATAAGGTGCCGTGACAACAAAAGTTTGGGAATCTCTGCTTTAATACTTGTGTATACGTTGACCAAATTCAAATGGTTTGGTATTCATGATATTGAAGCTCATATATGTTTTTTCTGATCAAGGCAATAGCTATGAAGTATGAAGTTGCGAAACATGAAGATAATAAAAATACATTGAAATATTAGAGATATAATGTATGATATATTTTAAAGTCTCTTTTTTTATTAATTATTAATTTTATTATTATTATTATTTTATTTATGACCCCTTCCTTTTCATTTCTGTGGGGCATGTGGGGGTGGGAGTTATCTCGAGGTTACCAACCTGTTCTTTCTACGGTTGGGGGGTCAAGCTTTCATAACGTGGGACCCCCACAGCAATGAAACAAGTCGACACCCTAGGCCAAATTCGAACAGGTCACCATATACCATTTTCGAGATCTACCTGGTCGGAAAAAAACCTATTGATAAAAGAATGACAAGAGATTTTTCCAAGTAACGGGCAAAAAAGGAAAAAAATTGCATTCCATTTTAGAATTTATAGGTTATTTATTAATGAAAAGCATTCTTAGAACTGTTACATAACCATTTTAGATAATTAACACAGATTAAGATTCGCATTGAAGAACCGTCCATTGTCTCAGGGACAATGATTAGAAAGCAAAAGTGCTTCGTGCCAATTGACTGACGGCCACTCGATAAGAAAGTGAAATTAATCAATAGTTGAAAGATCGATGGAAGCTGAATCATACGCTGGAAGACATATCAACTGTTACTTCAATTTTCTTTAGTTAATTTTATGAATTTTTTTAAACGGTAACATAATTATATTCATATTTCGACTAATGAAAGCCTTCTAAATATTTAAAAATGAATATATTTATATTTTTAATATTATTTCTAGAAATATGATTTATTTAAAATTTAGAATGCTTAAATTAGTCGAAATGTGAATATATTTATCGTTTAAAATAATATATAAAATTGATTAAAGACAATTTTTTAGATTTAATAATGGGAACGCTTTGGTAAGGCAGTACACTACTAACTTCAAGGAACCGGGTTCAAATCCAGCTGTGGCAGAAACTATTTCCTGTTACAATGCAGCCGTGAGTCAACACCGGGTCATAAAGTGGTACCCATAATCTGGAAAAAAATCTTGCAATTCAGGGTGATCTTAAAAAATCATTTCCTTGTATAACCGCCGTACTGAAAATATTTCTTCCTTCAAAGTACTGATAGCCGAAGATTTTGGAAAGAGTCCGCTAAGAACTCAAAGAAAAGAAGAATCTGTTAATGAGGATCCCTTTCTGTTCCTGAGGATCTCTCCGTCTTGTCAAAAAGTAATATAGTCTTACTTACAATCTACAGTTTATGTCAAATACAAAATAATTTTTATTTTGTTAGATGTGCCATCATCCCACTAAAGCAATATGTATTTTTTTGGGTGGGCGGGAGAATCCGTACTAATAAGAAGTGTCTGTCCGCGCTTCGGTCGCATCTACCCCTCTAATAAATTTAAATTTGGTCCAAAAAAAAAGTGATTTGAACTAAATTTTATTTTGCTTGATGTCCTTTATGATCCCAGGAAGCATAGTAAATAATTGTAGTATTTTGTAGTTGTTCCCTCACTCGAAATTTTGACCTCAAAAATGAATTTTTTATTGAGAACTTCCATATGCGTTTACTTAGAAGACGAATCAGCCATTTCTTGAATTCCTTTAAAATTACTCCGTCCTTTCCCTTAACTAATATGGGTAATAAACCGAACTGAAAATAGGAATACATAAGTGAAAACAGATGTTTTTGCAAACAAAGGAATTTAACGCTGTAAAAAGGTAAACATGGAAACTTTTGATTGTTATAATTGGTCCTGTTAAAATAGATTGTTAAAACTTATTAAATAAACTAATAATTACAATGAAACAGCTGTTTTGAGTAAAATTAATTGGGGAGGGGGAGGGTATTTAATCAGTATGTATTTAATTAATGTGTGCGTGTGTTTGAGTATGTATATATAATCAAATTCAGAAGTATAATTTAATGTATGATTAAATATATTGATTCCAAACAATATACTTTTTATATTCGTTCTTTTTTGTGTGGATTTTCGCGCATAATGATACCGGTGAGTACTGGTTATAGTACTAGCAGGTTATATAAAGGGTTATAAAATAACAAATATATTTAATACTTTACCCATTTTCTAATTTTAAATTATTTGGAAAGAAACCAAAGGTGACTAAGAATGTAAAAAAAAATATTTTATTAAAAAAGACGTTTAATAAAACATTCTGAGCTATATATATTTTTTTATTTATATACTGGCTAGAAATGTTTTTTTTTATTTTTAATTTTCGGTAAAATAATAGCAAGAAAGGGGAAAAAAAGAGACGTTGGTAGATTTGATTAATATATATGTTATTCTTATTCCATCACTTCAACATTAATGGGTGAAATGAAGTTATTGAATGAAAAAACTATTTGTTAATCGAAAAGTTTATAATTAGAAAGAGTAGATACATGCATGTATTCGTGAGAGTTAGTGATAACATACTCATAAAAAATGATAATAGAAAAATAAGATAAATAATTAAAATAAAGCTCTTAGTAGAATAAGTGAGGAAGATATACCAGCAGCAGGCACTTAAGTTTTAAGAAAAAACAAACTTTGGAGAAACTGAATAGTTTATATATACTATCACTTTGAAGGTTCGCATGTGCTGAGTTTCCTTCAGAAATATCTCGAAGATCAAGACAGTCTTTGATAAGTTATTTTAACCATTACCTAAAAATTCTCCACGTGGACGTGGAATTCAGTTTGATGCGATAAGGAGTTAAGTTGGATTTTTAGAGTTTTATGACATCACTTTATTTCAAATCATCATTAAGATGCCTTTTAATTGATGTAGGAACTATTTCTTTGCCTTTGGAAGTTTTAATTTCGACATAAACGATATCCTTATTATCTTATAAGGTCTTCGAAAAGCCCATTTTTCTTTTAGTAGGCAGTCCACTTTAGATTGCAATAAGTATTTGAGCAAATTGTGAGAACAGAATTTTAATGAATCGATAAAACAACAATAAGTAAATCAGCATTCTTTAAAGTCTGTGTTTCGGATGAGGTATATTAATAAAAGTACTTTTAAAAAAATCATATTTTCGTATAATTAAGATTTTGATAAATCTACTAAATAATGAGATTGATAAATCTACTAGAGTATAAATAACAGTCTTCAGTATTTAGAAAAATATTTTAATTGAGAAAAACAATCATTAATATACTTTATTTTATCATGATTCAAGTCCCCGAACAAAATTTTACACTTTTAAAATTGGTATTATTTTTGAGTTTGTATTTTAAAAAATAATAATAAATCCTTATTCTATATAAATTAAAAAAAAACTGTGAAAGTTTTTCTGTTTATAAATAACGGATGATTATTACAACAAAGAATATCGTTCTATAAATATCAATAGAGATGGGAAATTTTTTTAAGAGATTATAAAACGATTTTTTTCTCAGTTTTGGTTCAATTATTAAAAAAAATTTTTCTTAAACTTTCAAAAACAAATTAGTTGTATTGATAATAATCATAACCGTTAATGATAATGAATATACTAATGATTTACTAATAACTAAATAATACATTTTTCAAAGAAAACTTGGAAACCTTATGTCACAGTTTTATAAACCACGTGTTTAATTCAATTTACACTATTATACATAATGAAAATTGCCTATTAGTTCAGAACTAAATGAACATCTTACCGATTTCAGGAGTTTTCATAATTACTGTGATGAAAACTGATTGAAGTTCATTCATACACTTCCGGGTCACTGGTATATAACCAAATCACAGTAAGGCACTGAATCACAAACCACTAATCACAATGGAAGAGACGAAGGAGCATAAACCACGGGATTGGACACTACTGAAGACTCGACTCGGAGAGGACCCTATGATTGTGTGTAAGAAAGGCCAAGGACTGTCGAGCGTAGCCTGTAGACGGGTTATAAATAGAAATCATTTTAAATCCTCGCATGGCCTTGATGGTTTAAGGAAGGGCTGACTCCTAACCAACCGGTCCTAGGTGTCTTTAGGCGACACATCGATAAGATCTCAATCCATAGTCTCGATGCATCAATATTAAATAAGTGAACTAGAACGGCAACGAGATGATAACTGAAGTTTGTATTAACTTGGTGATTGTTCTAGGACAGCGGTTCCCAAAGTGGGTTCCGCGGCACCCTGGGGCGCCTCGATTGTATGTCATGGGAGCTGCCACTTTCTCAAAATAAAAAAAAAAACTAAAATAGCAAATATACAGTGTATTCAAGCATTTACTATAAACTTTTTTTTCCTTCTTTTCAAAAAATATTTAACCACTCCCTAAGGATAATTGTGCCGACATTTTTATTTCCACAAGTGTGCCGCAAAATTTTTAGCCTGACAAGGGTGCCACGATTTTTATTTTTTAGCCTAAGAAGGGTGCCATCGTAAAAAATGTTCAGGAACCGCTGCTCTAGGCAGCCAAAATGAAATCAATATAAAAAATCCAGTGCAGTACACAACTTCCATAAATAACCTTGAGGTGAAATGAATCCTTCTACACTTCATAAGGTAAGTGAATGTAAAATTTGACTATTGCAGTAACAACCAAGGAAACACAATAATTATCAAATTCTTTCATATTCTAGGTTCATGTATTGATCTTTACTACTAACAATAGAGATGTTTAATTTTTTCAAATAAACAAAATCGAAATCACTTCTAATGTGAATGTAAAGTTTCAGTAATAAAATATCTTATTAATTCACTTAAATCATATATTATATTAAATTATTTTTTTATTTTTAATCATATAAAAAAAAATTCAAATGGAAACCACATTACTAGTTAAAAGCTTTTACTAGGTTTACTCCAAAAAAACATATCTGTACATATATGGAATCTTATTATTCGGAACATTATTTTGGAACAGGGCGTGGTAATGAAAATAAATTATCCTTTAATAGACAAATAAAATATTCCTCCAAAAGAATAATGACACAACAGTAAAAAAAGACTTCATTTTTTTGACGGGCTCGAAAATGGATATAATAGATGTTTGTAAATCGACATTATTGTACTTACAAAATTTCTTATAACTCAAAAACATTTAATAAAAGCATTTTTGAGCCCGACAATACAATAATGTAAATTTCACAAAGTTTAATATTGAGCCATTGTTCATCTAGACCTATATGGAAATAACTAATTATCCCATACAGTCAATATCGAAATAAAATACGGCATTTAGCAGGCACTGCTTCTAATTTCAAAGACAAGATCTTAGATTAGTCACCACGAAGAATTATTTCGTTCATTTAATGAAGAAGCTATGAGTCGAATTACTCACCAATCATTTGTCTAGCTGATTGCTATAATGAGACCTAAAGAAGCTTTCATTAAAACAAGTATGAATTAATCGAGAAATTAATTAAAAGGAATCAGAATTTATGGGCACTAATTACTCAGACAAGATCAATAATCTAATATTTTTCAGGCACACACGGACAAGAAAGATATGTCTTTAAACTTGACAAAATTGTCTTTTTTTATACTTTAAAAAATGAAAAGTAATGTCAATTTGCTATACATATCAAAATACGCTAAAAATTCAAACATAAGAATCGACATATCAAGACACAACGTCGGCAAAAAAATATGAATTTTTTTTTTTATAAACTTCAACAGCACTCTTCCTAATAAATACTTATTATTTCAATTTATTCATCAATTCAATTTTAGAAAGGTTTTGGCAAAGAAGAGACGTTCGACTAGCCAAAAACAATTGAAGTAACTCGTACATTCCTCCTAAATGCGTACAACGCATGTATGTTAATAATTTGTACATGCCTTCACTACTAGGTGCACTGACATGAACTACGACCACATTTATACATTGCAAGAATAAATTAGCATTCTTCTGTCATTGAATAATAATTCTTGGCACCAGTGTTAAATGCAATGGGGATTATTGCACAAATAATAAGATCAAACGAGCAAAGAATATATTAAAACTGTTAAAACAAATAAATAAAAATCGTTCATAAATAAGGGATCATTATCCTCCTTTGATATATATTTGTGTATATCTCAACGCTTAAATTAAAAAAAAAACATTAAAATAAAAAATCAAATTTTTATGCAATAACATAATTAGTTTTACTGCTTTATTTAAAAAGCTATCCCAATATATCCAAGGGTGGAGAATAAGGTAATATAATTCAGAAAATGGTATAAATAGTTTTAGATTTTAACAAATTGTAGAACATTTTAATAATTTGTTAACTCTTCAAAAAAAAAATGTTTATAAAGACGAATAATGGGCATTTTCATTTATTGTTCCTAAAAATATGGTCTCTTTATATATTAGCAGTATTGCATTTAATAAAACTAATTGTTACTTTACTTCTATGGATATTAACTTTTTTTTTTAATTTATATAGAAACTGTATCCTCTGTTTAAATATACCATTTTCACTTTCCATATTATGTGAATTTAAATAAAATAATAACAATCAATAAATAAATTTCAGTAATTCGAAAAATATTTTTAGATAAAAAAAATTGTAAAAGATTTATTTCCAGAAAATAATTACATTATATCTAAATGTGCCCAAACCTTATTTTCTATACTTAAAAAACTAAATTATTTATTATATTCTAATTACTTAAAAAAAACTTAGCATTTTTTCATTTAGGAAATTTAATCGATATATCAGATTTTATTTAATACAGTAAAATTTAAATGCAAATTTATTACCATGTTATACTGGAAGATTATTGATTGACCGTGTGTAAAGATGAAAGGAATATGGTCCGGGTGCGGTCAAAAAAACTCAAATAGTAGAATTATACTATTTGAGTTTTTTTGACCGCACCCGGACTATATTCCTTTTACCATGTTATATTTTAACACATCACATTTCGATAAATATCATGTCTATGAGTAAATAAATCTTTTAACATTTAAGACTAAAGTTTAAAATATAAATGGAATCAACGAACTATATTAATTCTCTAGGTTAAACAAGCTAAACAGGTCAAAATGGGGTTAGTTAAAAACGTCCGAATAGAATGGAAGAAGTATGAATGGTTAATCAATTTACTTGAAATTATAACTTTGATCCATATATTTATATTGGGCTTCGAAATAACTTAAAAAATCCAGAGTTTCACTCAAATACAATATAAAACAAAAACAAAAATACACTCTTAACTATTACAAAATAAAAACAATATTTAAGTAGGGACTTACCACACCAATCGCTCCATGTCCTAAGAGGATTTGTATAAGAACTGATGAAAGAGACAATATTAGAAGATGGTTTAAGACTGAGGAAGGAATATCTGCGGTGGCTTTTACGTAACTGAGTTCTTATTGGGGAACTGGTGAAGCAATTGTTTGTTTACCATTTAGAAAACAAAACTGTTACTAGGTAATTAGCATGTACTAAGCAATTTGTTTATTACCTAAGCACAGGTCAACATGGAAAGGTATTGATTTACTCTTGTAAATAATAAATCTGGGCTTTATCACTTCAAGAAACTTTTTAAGTTGCAGTGTTGATAGATGACTTCATATATTTAATTATTTTTAAAATAAATAAAAATAACCTCATTCATAACATTTAAATTAATTATTATTATATATTATTAATTTAGTTAAATTAAGAATAATATAGATACTCTTTCTATTACCATGGAGAAATAAACAGACTTCTCTATTAGTTTAAACTTTAAACTGATAAGTAAACGTTACATGCCAAATAAATAAAGTATAACTTCTTTACGACTCGTACAATGTAAGGCACTTAATAACTTAAAAACAAACTTATTGTACAAAAGCCAAATTTTATAATATCCTTTGTCTCATGTTTTTGGTCTTAACTCTCTTTACGCAGTAAATGCAGGATAATTCTTGGGTAATTTGAAAAAAAGTAATTTAATGCAATAGTAATTATGGAAAAAAAACTCTTACATTCGGTAGGGAGAGGTTTACCATTAGGGAATGAAGCCGTTTTCGAACCGTAGATGTACCAAAGGAAATACATTCACCTTTGAGGATGCGAAATTAAATGACTAAATCCAATAAAATCAATATAAATCCAATTAGGTACCAATTCCACACAGCTGAAAATTTTATTGAAATCGGATTCAAATTTCGATCAGAATTTGACTACAGATGAACTAAACTTGTCCCTTTAAGTCCGAAACGTATTATGAGAGTGAGTTTCGAAATTTTGATTTTTAAGGACATAATTTTTTTTTTGTACCAAAATACAAAGCGAAAAAGCAAAATCTATATTTTTCTGATCAGGAATAATTAAATTAGTCAAAATTAATTAAACAAAAATAAGTGATAAAGAAAATGCATCAAACTAACAATTTATTATTGGTGTGATTATAATATTAATTTGTAAAAAATATATTTTCCATACATTATAAAAATGAAATCTGTCACTTGATGTCTTAAAACAAGTAAAATAATTCTGCCCAGCATAAGCCAATAAATGCTCTTGAAAGCAAACATAGTTAGAAGGATCAGTGTCGTCAAAATCATGCTCCAACCACGTAATTTTTCTCATAGTCTAATGTCAAGTAATTAATTATATATGATTGGACCGAAAAAGCAATTGTGAAACAGTTCTCATTCTACAAAAGTCTACTAATTTTCTATAAGTATATTAATAATAATAAAGTATTATATGCTAATAAAATAATTAATACGGTTATTTCATTCTTATTTATAATTAAATATACAACAGTTAACCAATAGATTAATTTACGAATTTTTGCGAGCATAATGATGAAAGCTACACAAACAACATAGATTAGTTTTAATGACAATTAAATATAATTTATTAATTTAAAGAAAAATTCAATTTACCAGTTTTAATAAAGCACAATTTAAAAGTAATCAATAAAGGCTCTTACTATGAAGACCGATGATGGGAAAAAATAATCTAGAGACTATAATAAAAAAATAGTTGAAAGAGACGGGAAGATAGGCCTATTATTAAGGCCTTTTCAAAATAAAATTACAACGGAAGGACCAAAATTATTCTAACAAAAGCTTCAAAGACAACGTGAACAAAAGAATTAGCATTTGCTTTGCATAAGGTGATCCAAGGTCGTCCATTCCTCTTGCCCGGTATTTGAGCGGGAAAATTTGAATTCAAAAAAAGAAGTCTACCTAGGATCAATAGTTTCAATAATTAATGTCCATTTAAAGGGAAAAATTAATTATTTAAATCTTTCAATAATATCTACTGGCAAAGCAAAAAATCAAAAAGATCCAACGTAACTTGATTATTAATAACGTTTACGAGAATGTTTGGGTATACTGTTTAATTTAATAAGATGAATTGCAATTTTTTCATATTTAATTTATGTATCAAATAAGCAAAAATATTATCAAAAAGATGACAGAAAAAATTCTCACCTGGTATGAATATAATATAAAAAAGGTTTTTTTTTTTTTTTTATTTTCAAACCTCTTTATTTTTATATACGGTTACAGAATACATTATAATATAATGCAAAAGAATGGGGTAGAATGGAGCACCCAACAGCTTCATGTCCACTCGTTTGTGATAAAAAAAAGTTTGCCAAGTACAAAAGTAAATATAGGTTTCTCATCATCCCCTTTGAGTAGATAGCTAGCTAATACCTATATTTAAAGATTTAAGAATACATTGTTTTTATTTTTTATTTTCAAAAACCTCCTTATTTTTCATTTAAATACAAAATGCAATAATATATAATACATATGTGTTTTTTTGTCATTTTTATATAGTTTTATAGTTTAATAGTTCTATATAGTTTTTGTGTTATTTTCTTTATTTAATTCTAATACCCAAGAGATGCGGGATTGATACACGGGATGGAGAAGGAGTGAAGCGATATATTTTGGCAAAAATTAGTTACAATTACATTGCACAATTATTAAAAATTAAATTTTTAAGTAATTTTAATTTTTACCATAATTTCAAGATTATTTTAACGTAATTTTAAGTTATTTTGTTGCAGAGTACTTGGTTCTGAAGTTTGTAGGGTTGATTCCCACCTGGGTTAGTCAAATGTTATTTCTAGGCGGACCCGGAAAATGAATCTTGGCACACTCTGGGGCTGTATAGGTGGACTTGAGCAAAAAAAACATTCAAGTAATTATAACACGACGATAATTACTTGCAATTGTCATTGTAAATAATGAACACCAAAACGGAAAAAATCTGTTTTACAATTGCTCCAAAATATGAAAATTATATCCAGCTTAAGATTACAAGTTGGCGTTTAGACGTACTTAAAGATGCTGGAAATAATTATGAAATCGATTTTATGATGGAACGAAAGTAGTAAGCAGAATTCGTATAAATTAATACCGCAACATTTCCAATCTAATCACTAACTTCACTTACTAGATAAACATTCTTAAATTCCAACTCATTTCAAAAGACTGGTCCACAAATGATTGTAATAAGGCCAATCTGGACATACGGAGTTGAGCTTTGAGTCGCCTAAACCTTCAAATTCCTCTCGTATCCAATCCTTACAATCCAAAATCCTCAATGCTCCTTGCTGTGTCACAAATAAAATCATACATAACGACCTCAATGTTCCCAATGTAACCGATCCAACCCGAACTAGATATCATTCCTTCCGTTATAAACTGCCTAACCACCCAAACCCAGCAGTGTCTAACCTTGCTTCATCTTCCGTTCTTGACAATCCTTTGAGGCACCTAAATAGAAAATAGAAGGCTTGCTAATGTACAGAGTGCAACCAATGGATAGTTTCTCTACACGCCTGTATCACTCCATTACAAACTTACATAAAATTTACTGAATATGTTATAATGTACTATTGTAAATTTCAATAAAGATATTTTTTAAAAAGAAAACCACAGAGATACGTAACTAATGTTTTCCTAGATGTCTAAAACGTAAAATTCGACCATAAATTTTTGATTCTGAGAGCATAATTTTTGTTTAGTTCTAGCATAAAGCGGAGCATTAACCCTGTTCATGGCATGGGGACAGAGTGGAACTATCAATAGGGTGAATAAAGTTTAAATATATTAAGAATCTACGATCAATAGTTAATATTTCCAATATTAATTATTATCAATGTGACAAGTATCCTAGACAACCTCAAAATATTGTAAACTAAATTTACACCTATGTTTACTAATATTTTTGTCTTCTTGTCCTTATTTTATATAATTATAAAAAAACGTTATTGTCTTATATATCTCATATTATCAGATTCCATCCACTACTTTCAATCACGCATGCTTAAGGCGTATTTTTCTCGGCACAAATTCCGAAAATGGCTGATGCAATTTGGCCCAAACTTAAAGTGCAATGAGGGATAAATGGTATACTCATTTTCAAAAATTATTTTATGTTAAATGTGATATAAACCTAAACACTTATATTTTATTATTAATATATTATCATATAAATTTATTTATTATCATATTATATAAATTATTTTAATTTTCGTTAAAATAGTTCGTTCCTTTCAGGATCTACCAATGAACTCACGCTTTAAAGAAGTATAAACTTTATGAAATATTTTATTTTATATTTCATGAGGATTTACCATTTCATTCTGCCTAGTTTTTACGATTTGAACTAGTTTTGAAAACATAATAATATTTCGAAAAATTTTATTACAATTATACAAAATTAATATCTTAGCTATTTATTGATTAATTTATTTTTAAAGATTTTAAAGACGTACAAGGCCACCTTCCTGTTTATCAAAGCCAACACTTCCTGAACCTAGGGCCTTGGCAATGATTCACAAAAACACGGAACTACGACGGTGTAGGGAACAATAATAAAAAATTAAATTTTAATTATTTAATATTAATGAGAAATATGAATATTGAATGCGATTAAACAGGATCTTATAATATTTTGATTATTTGTATTAATTTATGGTAATGAAGAGTAAGCTCCTTATAATCTTTCTTCTTACAATATAATTTAAAGAAAAAGTAAAAATAACAATAATGTAAACAAACTAATCAATCGACGTATAAAAGACTAAACAGGACGTAAAGAGAGTATATTGTTGAATCCTTTGAGTTACAACTAGTACAGGAGCCGGGAAGAAAAAAAGGCAGTTATCTCACCCCAATTTTTGATTACTTTAATGAAAATGTATAATTACTAGTCAAAATTGATGAGTCTACCAAGTATAGGTAGGGGGAATAAAAATGACGGCTGTTTTAAAACCTTAAAAAAACCTTAATTTTTCATTTGGAGCTATATATCTTAGAACTACCAACAGCACTAGAAAATCTAAGAGAACATTATTTAAAGAAGAGTAAATTTGCTGAAATATTAGCCCCTGATTTCAAAATCATTAATATTGTCACTAAACGTTTCTAGTTAATTATCTTTAATTTATTTTTCCTTTTTTTATTATACTAGAAATTAGTTGCTTTATGATGTATAATATGAAAGATATTTTTATTAAATGTGTTTCCTGTTTTGTTTTTTTCATATAATAAACTATTATAGAATGTATATATTTATATTCACTATAATGCAATTAGCTTGTATAAACATTATCTTTTTAAAACTATTATCCTCTCATTTTATTTATTTATTATTATTAGAGATATTTTATTTTTTCATATTTTACTCGAAGCAACCAAATCCCATTTTTAAAGACGGTTAAATGTTTTTGAAGCATTGATTTCCAATTCATAGAAGTCACAAAAGCGGCTTGTCCCGGAATTATAAAAAAGTGTATTATTAATCAATCGTCTAATTAATAATCATTTAAAACTTGTCGCAGCCAATGATTAAAAGTCCCGAATCAATATTTGTCTGAAAATGTAAGCTAGTTTTATTTAACAATATGGTTAGTTTTCAGCAATAAGCAGAGAATTTATTGCCATCAACCGATGAATTAAGATACGAGATAAAAAAAAAAAAATCTTCCAAAACCTATATAGATAAAGAATATCTAGGATCTGTATATAGGAGTTAGTGAATGATTTGAGGTTTAGTTATGATTACAGTTATATCAAAACCGGACAATCAAATGAATATTAGTCTTTCATAAAACATTCATTATTCTTGAAATTATTAGGTAAGGAAAATCAGATATTTTCCACTGAATTCTATCGAAAGCTAAAATTCGTTTAAAACCTCCAGAAACTTTTCTACCATATATTTTTATGGACAATATATTATTTTCAGAAGACCTATAGGCGCTATTTTTCTTTCAAAATACATTTCGAATTATTAAATCTTTAATTATAATTTTTGAGTAGTAACTGCGAATATTTTATAACAAGATAAATCAATTTTACTGATTTCAAGTGAGCTTATATTTGCACTTCAATTATGTTTCATTTCAGAATATCATTCTACAGTATCTTAAGCATCTAATATATTTACAAATATTCCTGCTAAATCTTATATATTTCATTTTAGATACCTAAAAATTGAGTAATAATAACAGTAATACGATTAATGTCTGTGTTTTGGGTATGTCTTTTTTTTTACTAATAAGAAACTAGTTATTACAGTATTTATTGTCTAGATCTTACAAAAATATATTGAAACGTGTACGCATAAGAAAAATCATATTTAGTAACAAATACATTAAAATTCTGATCATATTACTGTAAGACAAGAAACCTCCCTGAACACATTATTAATTCAGAGCACCTATTAAAAAACTATGTCTAGGTTAGGTGATAATCCTGAAGTAAGGTTGCTACACGTTAATTTATGGGTATCGTTAACTTATTTATCTACGGAGATAGCATATGTAAAAAAGAAACTGGAAATACATGATTTAGAATATTAATTAGCTACTAAAATCTTCAACGTGCACCCATTGCCAAACTGCCAGAACTGTGAAACACTTTTTTTTTTTTTTTTATGTACCACCTTCTCCCCTCTACGTTAAGATCTAACATTGGATGGCCGTTCCTAGCCGAGCAAGTTGAAGCACTAAATTAAATTGGTGACTTGTAACTGCAGCGGCGCTTTTTCGAATCCGGGCTGGGAGTCGACTTCTATTTCTGCGATGGTAAACAAATAAATAAAACAACTTTGGAAAATTCTTCCAGGATGACTTAAATGAATTTTTACAGTAGAGGATAAGAATTATAACTAAATAGTTTAATACTATATATTTTATTATTAATGACATTAACAACTTTATTTAAATGAAAATACATCTAGTCAATTTGATGTTAGATTTTAATGGAATGGTACTTGTAGATAAACTACTCATTGGTAGCAGCTATACATTTGCAGGTCTCGAAGCCATTTTCTTTTCAGTCGAATCGGAGGACTGTCAGGAATGGAAGGGGAAGCAAAGAAACTAGTAGGTGTGGCTGGTTAGGAAGTTTATAATGGAAGGATTGATATCTAGAAGGATTTGTCGTAAATAAAATCATCCATAATGATAATGATCCAATCCGAAATCTTCAATACACCTAACGTATTGAAGATTTCGGATTGGATACTTGATGAATTCATAGGTTTAGTGGAACCCCAAAGCTCTACTTTGTACGTCTCGATAGGTCTTATAATATTCATGTAGATCGGTCTTTTGTGTGAAGATTTCAAATTAGTCATTTGTCCAGATGTAATCGAAAAAGTGGTTGTGTTCGACAGGGGTAATAGCAACATTATTAAAGGATACTGCCCTAAAGTGTCACTAGGTTTATGAGGAAAGGTATAGGTGATTTGTTGGGATTTATTTTAATCCTCCAATTCTGACATTGTTCTTCGAGGGTTGCGATATGGGATTGGAGAGTTAAGTATACAATTAAAGGGTTATTATTAACTGCCAGCACACATGTGTTATCGGCATGTATGGTGAGGATAGTGCTAGGATTTGTTGGGATGTCAACTGTATAGACTGTGTAGAAGATGGGACCGAAGATACTACCTTGAGGAACACCAGCAGACTGAATACTAATTTAAATACAAAAAATAATCTTCAAATATAAATCTTAACAAGAGACCATGAACTCGAATCAAAGTAAAAATGATTTTTTCTACAATTTATAATTAATATTAAATTTAAATCTGCTTTTATTCATAAATAATAAATTAAGATAAAATAAAGGAAGTAACAATCACAATCACCTCTAATTAACTTCTTGTATATTAGTTTAATATCACACAGCAAAAAATAATCTTTTACTTTAGTCACACACGATGATTCTGACAGAAAAAACTGTTACTCAAACAGAATATTTATTATACTTATAAATTATAACTGCAACCTTCAGTACACTGTGGATCAAGTAACTTAGGATCAAAAAAGAGAAACAAAATGGATTCAGGTTTTTTGTTTTTAAATTAAGGACAGTATAAAGGAGCTAGGACGGAGAATTAGTTGACCGACCTGCTTAGATTTTGGCAGTGCGACACAGTAGAGTCTGCCAGTCCATCGCGGCCGTTTACACGAGTAAATATTATTGTTTGCTAACGATAAATCAACTAATTTCTATGTATAATTAATTAATTAATTAATGCGATAATAATATAACTACTACTGTAAAATCTATGAATAAAACTGTGAAGATTACATAAAATATTCCTAAAAAATATTATGGTAGTTTCTGTCTGTTAATTCCATATATTACTTCTACTTATTTATAATATACAGTTATTTAGAATATACAAAATTCAAAAAAAAATTTAATTCGAATTTTTGAAGAAAATACGCGTTTTTTGTCTGTTTGTGAATATCCTAGCTTAAAAATTAAAATGTCGTAAGAAACCTAAATTGTATATTTATAACCGGTAAATCCTTGGGATGTGACCGCAACGTTTCGCTTAAACGACCGATTGGAAAATAGAGTCGGTTTTTTACATTTTTCCGATTTTCTCCAAAACAGTTAAACGATTTTAATAAAATTTGGTAAATCATTGAGCAATCAAGTTTTCTTTAATACCAGATAGGTTTTACCCGCATTGAAATAGTATAACAGAGCTTAAATGCCAAATTATCAAGAAAACTTCCTCTAAAGTGCCTTTAATTTTGTTTATTTGAAATAAATAACCAATGCTCACGGTTGTTAATAATAAACAATAGCTAAACGCAAAGATTAAACAAATTGATGAATAACTAAAGGAGAAAAATATACAGGTTCGAGTCGGGAAAAAAATCGAGACCGCCCGATCTCTCCCGATTGCAAACGTGTATTTAGAATTTCGATATATTTTATTATACTGTTGTATTTTTGGCCGGAAAAAAGTCAATATTCTTCATTTCCATCTTAAGGACCCTAAATATGTATTTTTATAGTAAAATAAAAATGTTTTGTACTTGAGGACTTGAGGTGGTAAGTAAAAGTTGCACGGTGCGCGCGATACAGATTTTATTACTACTAACACAGTTCATTATTTCTTATAAACAAAACTAAAAGTACTTTAGAGAAAGCCATTACGAAAATTTGGTATTTGAACCCTGTCAGACTACTTCAATCTCTGATATTAAATATATCACTCAATAAGAAAAGAAAATGGTAAACAAACAATTAAATCGATAAAATAAAGTGGTACTTTTTGTAAGTCGAAGTAATAGAAAAAATTCCTGCAATATTCTTGATATATACCTTATCTTAAATACGTAATTTCAGTTTCGTAACAAATCACAAAGTTCAGTTAATTTTAACAGTAATACCAGCGACTTTCTTGTCATTTTGCCTCCATTAGGAAAATACCACAAAGGATAACGTACAAGGTTATTATTAGCTTATCAAATGAGCTAAGGATGTGGCGTAAATTTTTGCAACCGAGACCTTCGGAATGATAAAGCCAAGCTTATTTCAAGTGCAAGATAAATTGCATATCGCAATAAAAGTTAAAAATACACAGCTGTTTCAAGATTACTTTATACACACTCACTAAAATAAACTCAGACAAAAGATTATCTTGAAACATGATATTTTGAGAAGGGAGATTACGACACAGGTTCAGTATTGAAATAGAAAAAGCTATGCTAACGATTTCGTCTGGGCTCGTTTATGATTGGTGTAGGTGAGGGATTTGAGGCATCACCTTAGCAACCTCAAGTCTGCAACGGCACCTGTGCGTTTTTTATTTTTATTTTATATAATTATTGTTGTAAAAACTCGACCCTCCCAATCTAGTAAGGTTGGTTTAGTTACCTCTAGGAAATGACCAGTTAGGGTGTATTTATATGTAATATATATATGAGAGGTCTTAGTTCATTTCAGAGTCGGGCAAATATTATTCGATTGACGAGAGACGAATACTTTTTTATTCGTGGATTTTCTACTCCAATAATCAATTATTCGTACAAAAACATATGATTAACCATCCGAATACTTTTTCATTCGTCATTAGTTTACATGAAGAATAAATTATACGTACAAAACAATTCGAATAATCATTTGAATACTTTTGTATTCGTCACTTTTATGAACAAATAATCTCTTATTCGAAAAAATTAAATGATTAACCATCCGAATGCATTTGTATTCGTATAAAGACGACACCTATGGTGGTACATAGATGTATTAGATATAGATCGCGTATAGATTAATTCTAACTTTTCAGATTTCTAATATATTATGTCACTCTTTTATGTTTTTTAACACGGAAAACGAAAATGCTATCGATTTTATGGTCGTGTACCGATTTATTTTAACTTTTCTGATTTCTAATATATATGAGTCCATTTTTATTTTTTGGAATATGTAGAATATGAAAATACTATCGATTTATTTTAACTTTTCTGATTTCTAACATGTTAAGGTCCCTTTATATTCTATCAATTTAATTATCGCGTATCGATTTATTTTAACTTTCTTGATTTTTAACATGATAGGGCTCCTTTATGTGTTGTGAGATATGCAGAATATGAAAATGCCATCGATTTTAAGATCGCGTATCGATTTATTTTACATTTTCAGATTGCAAGGTGCTAAGGTCCCTTTATTTGTTTTAAAGAGATGCAGAAAATGGTTATGATATTAATTTTAAAATCGCGCATCGATTTATATTAACTTTTCTTTGGGTCCCTTCTTATATTAGTGTTCCTTTATATATATTAATCCATTTGTATGTTTTCTGCATCTTAAAAAATTCAAAAGGACACTGATATGTTTGAGATCGGAAAAGTTATTATAAATCAATACTCAAGCATCGGTCATAAAATCGATAGCATTTTTGTTAGCTGCGTATTAAGAAACATATAATATGACCCTAATATATTAGAAATCAGTATAGTTAAAATAAATCAAAACGCGATCTTAAAATCGATGTTATATTCATATTTGGCATAATCCAAAACATATAGACGTACCCTAGTATGTCAGAATTCAGAAAAGTTAAAATAAATCGATACGCGATACTAAAATCGATAGTATTTTCATTTTCTATATATCTCAGAGCATATAAAGGGACCCTGACATGTTCGGAATCAAGAAAGGTAAAATAAATCGATACGTGATAATTAAATCGATACGCGATGATTAAATCGATACGCGATGATTTAATCGAAACTCGATAATTAAATCGGTACGCGATCATAAAATCAATTACATTTTCATTTTTGGCATAAATAGAAACATATACAGAGATCCTAAAATATTAGAAATCAGAAAAGTTCATATTAATCGATACACGATCATAAAATTTATAGCATTTTCAATCTACATATCCCGAGACATATAAAGGGACCCTAACATGTTAGAAATCAGAAAAGGAAAAATAAATCGATACGCGATCTTAAAATCGATATCATTTTCAATCTGCATTCCTCAAAACGTATAAAGGGACCGTAACATGTTAGAAACCAAGAAAGTTAAAATAAATCATTGGAGAAGTTTGTCGAGGGGTGCGGTCAGCAAAGAACAACATAAATAAACTAAACCATATTTATATATTTTATGTCGACGTTTCGACCTGAGTTTCAGGTCTTCATCAGGGGTTGTGGCGTAGAAGGTAGGCCTGCAACTGATAAAATAAATCATATTCGATTGAAATAGTATTTCAAATATTCGAATAAAAAAGTATTCGGATTGTTTAGTAAATTACATTAAAAATTCGGTCAATTTGAAATAATTAAAAGCTATAATTGAAATGATAAATTTATTACTACCTAGACCATGATAGATAGAGTGAAACGTTTTTCGATCAACGAGAATACATTTAGAAATCTAGACCACTATGATAGGTTTCTTCTATTCCAAAACCCTATAGTCCTATAGAAAGGGTGTGATTAAGACATAGTAAATTACTACCCTACATCCATCTAGGCCGAATATAATGATGCATTAATAGATGACTGTTAACGCTACTACGGAATGGGTGTAAGAATAGTAGGCATCAAGGACCTCATAGGCAATGCCGTAACCTTGTCTAGTGGCCCCTAAAGGTCCCGAGTCTATTCACCACCCAAGAATAGAAAATGATTCCATGTCGGGGATCCACGAGGTGGCACTTGACGTGTCAAAAGCAGAAATTTGTACTTGTCAGGATGAATGGCGAGGTGATACCAAATGACAAATCATGTTTCTTATTCGAGCCCGCTATTATTCCAGTAAGAGATATATTATATTCTGATAATTTGCAATAGCGATGAGAGAAATGAATTTAGCAATTTGTTGCCATTGTGGAGAATTTTGAAATGAACTTGGACTAATCTTACAAAGTCAATGATTATTCATTTCAATATGGGAGATTATTTTTTTTTTTCTTTTAGTACAATTATTTCTTCCAGATCTATACATCTTGTTTCCATTTTATATTTATCTTTTTTGTTACAACTTTATAATTGTTTTCCTCTTTAATTCCACTTGTTAATCGTAATCAATATTTTTGTGAAAACTCGTTTCTTACAATAACTTTATAAAACATATTTGTCATATAAGTTTTGGGGCTCATTCACAATCTGAATTAAGTTTTCCATTTTATAACTTAAATACCTTTGCTTAAGAGTGAATAATGCTTTTTAAATACACGATAGCTTTTTCTTTTTTGATATACACCCATTATTCTATATTTCGGTCCTTAAGAAAATACTTCACAATGTACAATACTTGAAAGTATTTTCATTATAACGTGAACTGTATTAAAGTTTCACCATCTAACTATACAGACTGGACTCTTACCCCTAACTTATATCCTTTTTAAAGCATCGCCTCTTCTACTACAATTATGTTACGATTAGGCCCTTTCGTTCGTTTTCGTATTTTTTTTAGCCCTGATGAAGCACCGAGACGTGAAGTGAAACGTTGGCTTACATTAAAGAGTTTAATTAATATTTGAGTTTTTTCTTGGACCACACACAGCACATTTTTCATCTTCCTTCTATAAATTATATATAGCCAATCAACGACCTTCCAATAAATCATTTATATATATTAGTGTTCTATGAATTTTAAGAGAGGAATTATATTCGAAATAAGAAAGTATATCTCTATGATTCCAATAATAATTACCAATAGAAGAGACCGTTTGTTCCATGAATAAGAAGAATATCATTAATTAAATAATGATCTAAGAGGGCGATTATTCAATTATTAAAAAATAGTAGCCATTTAATCTTAATAGAAAAATGCACAATATGCCCTGAAGGACTCCATGCAACATTTCATAAAATGAAGAATTTAAACCACATTAATATTATTCATAATATTCAATGATTAGTAAATAGCAAATGAAGGTGATTCATACCTCCAGTAAATATTTAATTTTTGATTGTAAATAAAATCGTAGAATAAAAATAATAACAACAGGATAAAAATAAAAAATAATTAAAAAACATTGCAATAATTTAATATACACGTAAATGACAAATAACTTTTAATGTTTTAAATAATCAAGTATTAAATCACATCTTTTTAGATTTCATTTGTACAAGATAAAACAAACTAAATAATTTTTAACAACATACGTTTAAATATATATTAATACCCATAAATAATTAAAAAACCAGAGTAATTTATATTAGTTAATTTATTTATATATTAATTTTAATTTTCAATGAAATCATTACTTTTATAATTACTTATTTATTTTCATAGTATATAGAAGTTTTAGTTTAATAAATTCAGTAATTACCAATCACAATTCAACAATTTTATTTTTTGATATATCTTCAAAATAACATTTTGTGATCAAAGTTACCTTATCTTCAGGTTAAGATATTACTAAAGCAATACTACTTTTACAAGAAAATGCAATTAATGTGAAACATAAAACAGCTCTATTGTTTGACTTTTTATCATTTTCAATTAAATATGTTATCATTACTTAATCACCATCGGAGTCCCATCCCTACGACGATTTCAGTCACCCCCTCCCTTTCTCTCAACATAATATTTATTTGTGCCCTCAAAATAAGTTTATTGTTAAAATTATTAAGGTATTACTTATAGATTTTTTTTTAATAGAAAAAGTGTTCGTGGATTTAAAATACCCAAAATAATTAATAAGAGATTTTCGATTGATACAACTTAAAAACGGACTTGGGTCAAAGATTATACTCGAAGCACTGATGTATGTGTCTGTATGTACAGAGGGCATTTATCATAATTTATCCATAGTTATATAATTGATAATCAACTATTACTCAAGTTTAAATTACGATTTGCATTTCATAAAGTTTTGGTAAAATTTAAGTTATCCAAAAAAAAAAAAAAGTGAAAGAAAATATATGTAATTAATGAAATATGTGAAAAAACTACTATAAAAAGGAAACAAAATATGAAGTTAAGTAAGAAAAAACAAGAGATTGGTAGGTATGACAATAATAATATGTGGTGAACATATAAAAATATGTATATAAAAGAGCATAAAACATAAAGAGGAAACAATTAATTAAAAAAAAATTAAGTATTCGGGAGAATAAGTTGTTTATCAGAATTTAAATTGATGGAAGAAGATTTTTGTAGGATAAAAGCTTTCATAGTTAAGCATTTTTTCGTGGTTTCGAATCATGGGAAGTATAGACATTTTATCAAAATCAAAGGAATGATTTAAAGATAAAGAATGTTCTAAAAGTTTTGAGGTAGCATAATTACACGAGGAGAAAGAATATTTGTGGTGAGTATTGCTGTCTTTTAAAAGGTTTTTAGTTTCACTAATGTAATCGGTATTATTTTTGGGAGTGGAACAAGGGATGCGGTATACTAAATGTGATTAGTGAAATAGTATAAGATGCGTAGATAATAGATAGTTTGTTATCAGATCTGAAAGCAATATGAAGGTTAGATATAGGGGAAAGGATATTATTTTTTCTGTTGCAGTAAAAATTCGTATTTGAGGCCTCCTCGAGTTGGGGATAACGGATATAAATTTTCTTCCTGCCAAGAATGCAACAGTTTAACTAGAGAAGCCATAATTCAATCTGGAAAGATCGGGCTGTAGTTGGCTTTCTCCGTTCGAATCAGGTGTTTCTGTTTTTCCTGTTTTCTCCTTTAGTTATTCATAAAACTCCTTGATATTTTCTATTTACCCATCGTGTATTATTGATAACAATGGGATATATTTATTTTTTATTCAAATACTCAAATTAAAGATAATTTAGAAGAAGATTATTATGAAAATTCGCCATTTAAGTCCTACTAGTTCAATGAGGATGCGACCAAGCCAATATGAAAAACCGTTCAATAGCTAATTGGCCGAATTCAATTAAAGTTTTTGAAAAAGTCGAAAAAAAATATGAATAGACGATTCCATAAAGAGGCACTTCAGGTCGGTTAATTTTAACCAAAAAGTTGCTGTTACACCACAGGTCACCTGCCTTAAAATATAGCTTCGGTGTAAGCATAGGGCCCGTAAGTAGATATTTAATAGATAGTTTGATATGAAGTCTGAAAGCAATACGGAGGATAGAAAGGTTGATTAGCGGAATTTTTTCTACTATTTTTTATTTTCCCGTACCCACATTATACGAGTATTATTGATTTTCACCACAAATTATTATTGCCAAACTTTACTAATTATTTATTTTATCTTACTTAACTTTATATTTTGTTTCTTGTTTCTAGTATTTTATTTACATACTTCACTAATTACATATATTTTCAGTCTCTTTTTTCCATATCGTAAATTTAAATTATTATCATTAAATTAAATTATTCATCTTTCTTTGTTTCTTTTCCATTAAATAATTAGGTATTTTTATTTCCTTTATCATGTAACTTTACTAACATATTTAATTATCTATATATTTTATTTCCCACTTCTTTCATTTCTTTATTTATAATAATTTTCATTTTTTACATATATATACTAAATTTTAATTTTTATATTTCATTATTTGCTCTATTTTCTTATTCAATTTTAGTACTACTCTTCCCATACAACTTATATCTTCTTAGAATACTATTTATATCTGTCAAAACTATTTATGAATCCATAATGTTAGTTATTTTCTAATCATTCGATATATCTTTTTATTCATTGGTTGCTATCTTGTTTTTTGTTCTTACCCCTGATAAAGGCTAGAAATTCTGGCCGAAACGTTGGCACTAATAAATAAATATTTACTTATTTGTGCTCTATACTGACCGCACCCCCAACCATCTTCTCTTCATATAACTATACAATAGTTTAATTATTTTCTTGTTTTACTCTAAGATATATCAACTTCAGACTTTGTTTCTCTAAAGTTTAGACATTATTTGTGGTTAGTTGGTGAAGTAAGGCGATTTCTAGTCATTCATATACAGTAAGGACGTAATCATTTTTTATTTTTTTTCTCTAAAATACTATCTTCGTGCTTTTAAAGGAATATGTTAAATAAATCAGCATTAAGAAGATATCCTGAATCAACTTCTAAGGCTTGGATAGCATGATATACCGTTGTCCTTATATTTCTCAACTTATATAAGCTCTTATGTAATAGAAAAATCGTCAAGTAAGTGCAATTATTATACTGACTGCAAATCAGGCATCTTAGAACAGGATTATCTCAAGCCAAAAGCCGGTTCGATTTCTGCCTTGATGAAGCTTAGAACGATATTCCGAATTCTTCATTCTTGATAGAACAAGAAAATTGGTTTTTGTAACCAACGAATAATCCACTCTTCCTATCTTCATTAGCGAACACTAGAGTTTTAAACCTATAAAACTACAAAAACACAAAACGGGTCATCATTTGAACTATCTGCTTCTAAAACTAAGAAAGTAAAAAAAAAAAAAAAAACACTAATTGTTGCCATCAAGAAAATTGAAGTCATGTAAAATATTTAACGATAAAAAAAACAAAAAACAAATAAATAAAAAAATACAAATTGGCAACTCTACCTTGAGAGGTTTGCCATTTATCATGCTTTTAACCTTTTTCGAATTCATAAATTGTTCAGTAAAAGGCTCGCGTAATTTATGGGTGACATCACCATCTTATTCCATTTAAGACTCGTATTCTTCAAGCACATATTTAACCAGGGAGAGATGTATAAATCCTGACACTAATAATCAATATTAAATAATATAATAATTAAAAATTCTTTTATTTATTCTGGGATGAAATCTTCAAAATAACTAAACAGAAAATAAAAATTGTGCTTTAGTGTCTTACAGTAGAAACAGAAAATTAACAACTAAACACAAAACTAGTAATATTAAAATAAATAATATTTAACCAAAACGTAACTTTTAATAATAGAAAAAGAAGAAAAGATAATAAATAAAAAAAATATAACTAACAATAAAGAACGAATAGTGTTAAAAGTGAATATTTACATATTTTAAATGAATAAAAGAGCACCTTATCAATAATAATACTAATAGAATAATAACAGAGAGTAAAATAAAAGTAGAATACAAAAACTACGAAGAATAAAATTTATTAATAAATGCAACAGGGGGAAAGAGTTCATATTAACTGTTTTAAATTCACTTGGGTATAATAGCCTGCTAGGTTTAATAAATCAATAGGAGCCTGTGATACTAAAATTAAGATTGTCCTTGATGACGCCTGAATCGCCCGAAACGTTTAAAATGTAATGATGTTTTAATAAAGAAGGTTGAGACAATCGACATAATTTTTTATATAAATAATAAAATAAATAATATTTAACCAAAATGTAACTAGTTATAATAAATAAAAAAATATAACTGACAATAAAGAGCTAATAGTGTTAAATACTATATTGGCATATTTTTACGTGAATAAAAGAGTGTATTATCAATAATGATATTAGTAGTATAATAATAGAGTAAAAAGCAAGAAAACGAGAAATACAAAAAAAATTACTGACAGTGTGGTAAGAACAGTGTTGGATAGGTTGGGATGTTAGTTTTTTAAACTGTGTAATAGAAAGGACTAAGGATACTTGCGGTACACCAGCAGACTGAGGAAAGATGTATCCAACGATACATTATCATATAATAATTAATTTTTTTTACAAATAAAACGTAGTCATTGTGGAAAATTTTTGAACAATTTTTAATTTTGAGTATTTTTACTGTAAATTCCGTATAAGGAAAATCAATGAAGCGTTTTTTGTTATTCTAAAAATAAAATGAACATAAGGGACCAATGAAATCATCATATTGAGTAAAGTACATGATATAGTGATGGCGAATAAATTATTAGCTAGTTTCATAAGCATGAATACTAATAATAATCACTATTCCATGACAATATAGGTATATATATTAAATTTATTCAGTGGGATCTCAAGTTTCCTAAGAATTATATACACGTTATATACACAACCCGATGATAAAACACTCCGTTATCATACTCAGATAATTGCATCAGGATTTGCAAACGATTGTTGAGTATAAATATATCTTCTTATCTGGGACGGATATCGGATAATCGGGTATTATATAAAAGTTTCTATCAGAAGCTTCAAGAACAGTTTTAAAAGAAGAATGACTGAAAAAATCATGTCTTCTTTGTACATTGTGATATTAAAGATTCCAACGCCTATCTAGTCATATAAATGTGAATTAAAAGACTATCGTGTAAGATTTGTTAGATTTATTTAAAATGCTCAACATTACAGAGTATAAATAATTCCAACACCAGTCTAATAATTGACGGAAATATTCAAATTCTATATTATGTGTATAGTTTCAAATTACTTTATCTTGGGATCGCTTGAAACTTTTTAACATCAAAAGCATACTTAAATTTTTTTTTTTCTGGGATGATTTTTTTAAGCTTAAGATATCGTTTTTTAAATCTGAAAAAAAAACATTTAGTTGGAGTGTATGTATTTTATTTTCGTTTCATAACTTACAGAACATGGATAGGGATTTTTTGTGGAAATCTGTTATTACATGATAAATTAGAATGCTACCAATGGGAAATTATCGCCTGTATGACTCCATAATAACTTACAAAAATTCTTTTTTTTTAAAGAACCTCCAGTGCCCCTGAATGTGCTGAGATTCGGTACATAGGATTTTTTCTGGGAAGAAAAATACTATGATAGTAGAGGTAAATTTCATTCAAAATTTCGTCTAGCGGTTAAGCTTTAGCGATCATCCTACGATAAGCCACAAAATTAAAATTAAATTATGAATGTTGAATTTATAAGTAAATTGAGAAGGTGTTGGAGATGTCCCTTTTGGAATTTTAAATTATTTTCTCTAATCTCCGCCATTTTTTCTCGATTTTTCCAGGAACTATTCCAGTTCTTCAAAATTTATTTAAGAGGGAGTAAATCACAGAACGTTAAATAAGAGTATTTGGGAGATTTTCACCGGTCCAGTCCCTTCGAAATCATTTAAAAGTTTAGCAAATGAGAATATGGTTGGAAAGAGTTTTTCGAAGTAACAAATTTTCACTTAAACCGGCATTGTTTCGCGAATTTTCGGAGATTTTAGGATTTTTCATCAAGTGCACAGTCTCACTAAAGTAAGTTAGAGGGGGGGGGGGCGAGTTAGAGAAACGTCTTTCGGAAGACTTAATCTTTGTCTCTTACCGCTACCATTTTTTCGCAAATTTTTCAGAGATTTTAAGGTTTTACACACCTCGGCAGTTGAGTTGGCGGGAGACAACTTTGTATGTAAGTTGAACTGGTGTTAGAAAACAGACTTCCACCTTCTTTTTGCCACCTTCGCCTTTGTTTTTCGAGCATTAATGGAACAATCAAATCAATATCAATACTTTTGTAAACTAAAAGAAAGGAAAATATTCCAGATTCTTTATTTAAAAAAAGATAATTTAATATCTTTAATTAATTATTATATTTGAGGATTATATAGTTCGAAGAATTCGTCAAACGTGCCCAACTTGTTTTGTTGTTTGATAGACGGACTTATGAAATTGAAAAAAAAAAATAATAATAAAATAAATAAATTGAACAATTCCTCCCAACTCATAAGATCAATGATGACGGGGTCATTAAAGGCGGCATAACAGAGGGATTGGAAGTGCTTACTAAGCATTCACACTAAACGCAAATAGAGAGCGGTGTGGTTGACAAGGGAACGACTGTTGGAGGCGATCTGTTTGCCATGTTTAGAGACTCGACACTCGACCAGAGAACACACACAGCTACCGTTGACGACGGCTCAATGGGGCTGCCCATAACGGTCCCGCTGTCGGCAGCCAGTCTGGATTTTATTTTATTTTTGTTTGTGTTCCACTCCTCGTGGTCGTATCAGGTCTGAGAGCTAGAGCCGGCTTTATGGCTCATTATTATACCAATTGTAAGCAGAGGAAACGTATACATGATGGAGATGGTCAGGGCTGCGGTCAAGTAGGAAAAACATTTTTTCAACAATTTATTTATTTAGTAGCAGTATCAACAATGCCACGGCAGAGACACGCCTTCTTTTATTATAAAGAGAATTTATATAACAAAAAAAAAATCTATGTGTGAATGACTCTCGCGATTAAGAACATAAAGCAATTAATAAAAGTGTGATATATAAAACTGTTGGCATCTTGTATATTTTTGTAGGTAATACTTCTTCATAATTTTTATAAAGTAATTACAGTTATAAGATAATTTTTAAAATTGATATAACCCAAAATTTAAAAACAAAAAACCTAAATACGGAATGATATTCAAAGTTACTAATTTCATCTAATACGAAACACTATTATCATGGTGTAACTAATACAAAAAAAAAATCTATTGGAAGATATTTAAAATCTCAACTGTTTCCATGTCACGGACAGACACAAAATCATCGGTATAATAAACATATATCATTCGAAGAAATCATTAATTCAACAGGTTTTTTGCTATCACCAGATCTAGATATGGACCTGAACGATACGTTTAATTCCAATACAGATCTATAAATATTTCTGATCCTTCGTGGATTATAAATTTATCTTGGCCTTTTATATCCCACTAATACTCAATCCATAATCGTAAACGTCAGGTACCGGATTAGTGAGAAAAATACTGGCACTGCATGAGGGAATCGAATACACACCTATGTTTTATATGTTTTGTTTTTTTATAACCGTAATAAGACAAATCAGAATAATAATGGCACGGTAAAATTTTCAAAGCCGTCATAAATTATTTTTCTAACATGTCAGACCCTAATCTCGATTCTGTGTTATTCACTTCCATACATATTTCGTATCAAATTTATATTATTTTTTCAAGCAGTATATTTTATGTAACAACTTTTTATGCTACAGCATACTTTTCGGCTGAAAAAAATTCACAGTACCCTTGCTGGATTAAAACAATCCGCGGCAACCTTGAGTAGCTAAACAAATGCACAATTATTATATAGTAAATAAGAATATACTAAAATGCACTGTATATTTGCTATATTTAATTTTTTTTTTCACTCTTGCAACGCCCAGACTCGCCCCTACTTTGGGGAACCCCCAAGTTGTGTTACAATTAAAACAAACAGCGATACATACTTAATAATCATACGCTTTATTTTTTACCACACCCCCCAACTGGCATATCGTCATCACTGCTATAAAACAAATAATGCTCATTATTATTTTCATAGCAGTATTTAATTAAATTTATTTTAAATAAACTTCTTTGAAGATAAATTATGATTTTAAAAAGTGGCTTTTAAAATAAAAACAATTAGCTCAAAAATAAAATTGGCATAATAATTAATAATTTTTACTATCTCAAGTCTTCCATGACCTGTGCAGACAGAGTGGAAATTTTCAGGAGGGGATCGAACCCATAACTTCCTGAATCAGGCACTCTAGGACCCTCGCCTCAAAGAGTTCGTCAATCACTTATATAATAATTATACATAAAGCAAACACTAAGAAAGTTACGGGAGATATCTAGCTTTCAAAGTATCCAAACCCCTAATAAAAAGTGGAAGGATTTCCATGGTAACCAGCATAAAATATTTTCAAAATCATCAGTACATAGTACTGTAAGCCTTATCTTTGCTGATAATAATCCAATTTAATTTTTTGCGGGGGAGGGGTGTTTAAAGAGACATAGTGTATCGCAGCTCATAAATTTTTAATTACAAGCAAATTAATTTTCTTTTCTTTATAATTTTTTTTCACTATTTTCAAGGGGATTCATGCAACATGCAACAAAGCTGAACGGCTTTTAAAAAAATACTTTAAGCAAGCTACATTAAACCTTTAGAGCCTATTTGGCGCTGCTGCAGTTGCAAACAAATTACGTAGTATTTCGGTTATAGTGCATTTAATAAATAAGCAGCGCGGGACGAAACCCAAGTATAGAAAAATTGGAGCAACGAATTTGGCCCACCTTTTTAAGAGATATTATTTATCCTATTTGATATGGGATAGTAATTTCAAACCACTTAAAATTAATCCTCAAACTTCATAAATGGCCAAGACCTGTTAGTATGAAACATTATATCGGCAACCACTATGAAACGAAGTGGTGGGTGCTAACAAGTTCTGAGATTAAAAAGTGTTAGGGGTGATATACTTCCGTATTTAAAAAAATAGAACCAATAGTTCTTAGAAACAGCCAATTGAAGATAACTGATATTGTTATTTGATTTTTTTTCTTCATACTTTTAAGGAGAGGATTGAATTTAAAAAAATTGCTTGGGTCGATTGCAGTAGTTCATTATGCAAAATAATTAACATAAAAGAGACAATAATTCCATCACTCTCCTTAAAATCAGTGTATGTTAATACCCACCGTAGTCATAAAAACATAAGTAAAAAAATAATTGTAATATTCGTTTATGATATTTCCCATCATCCTGGAAAGTAGCTAAAACCATTACAATCCCAAAACCCAACAAGAATCTTGTAAAAATCAGTAATTACGGACCAAACAGCCAATTAAATTTACAATCCAAGATATTTAACTCCTTTCTGGAGCTATCTATACATGTGATTCTAACAACAAGAAATTAAAGGTTGAAGTAAACATATATATGAGGATAGTAAGCAACCATACTCGGTAACAGAATTGGGCAAAAAGTTATTACAATTATTTATCAATTACTATAATTAGCAATTGCATAAATTCAATTAAAATTACAAATATTTGATGAACAACTGAAATTGGAATTATGGTTCCTCAACTGAAATTACACGCTGAGCCAAAGTAATAGTAATTTCCAATTACATTCTTATGTAATTGTAATTAAAAATATTTAACAACGAAACGGGAAAAGTCTATTTTACAAGGCTATCATTCTTACTTCTTTCTGATTTACAGCTCCCGATGATTAAAGAGTAGATGCCATAGCCATATGGCGTATATATTTATTAACATATAGTAGTTGTAACATATGAGTTAAATCATGTTATTGTGATTACAATTATAGTAGTTATAATTGCGTTATACAATTACTTCAATGTAATCATTCTTACTTCTTTTTTTTTAATGTTTAGAACCATATAACGGTTTTCTTAGAGTAATTATAGTTCAACTGAAATAAGTAATTGAAGATGTAATTAAATTACACATGTAATGATTCCTGTCCAATTCTGCTCGTTACAAGAAAATTCCAAGCACGTTTTCTGATTTACAGTTCCCGATATTAAAGAGTGGATGGCATAGCTAAGGGCGGTGGAGTGTGCTTTGTGTATAATATAACACAAAAAATAATAATAGTATCTTGCACGAAAATCCGATCTGTAGTTATAAATTAATACAGGTAATGTAGGATAAGTGCACCAGCTATTTACAGGTCAACCTTTGTTTTTAAATATTTAGTATGGTGCCACCAACCGTTCACAATTGGCACCAGTTTTAAGCTGAGGGTTTAACTTTTAACAACTGGTGCCAATTTTGAAACCGAACTCTTAATGTTGACCTGTCAATAACTGGTACATGTCAGTAACTGGTGGTCCTAAACTAATCAGAAATTATACTATTTTCGGATTGATTGGAAATAAATATATTATTGTTATTAAATACTTAAAATCCCTTAAATATTTAATACGTGATCCCTAAAAAATATATTCCCTCTTAATTTTAATATCGCTTAAAAAAATTAATACCGAATTAATAAATACGTGAATAAAAAATACTTTTTTTATTTACATATTTTTTTTAATTACTAAA
>NW_027111631.1:1043261-1069835 GCF_000696795.3 Halyomorpha halys
TAATTTATTATAATGAATAAATATGTATGTCTTATGATTGGCTTATTGTTGGCCCAATCCTCAAGCACACCATTGTTATTGAACGACATTTTTATCTATAAATATTACTAATAATACATATCACTCAACCCAGGGCATGGTCTTTAAGGCGTGGACTGTTCAAGTAAAATAATTTCGTGACCTCGATTAGATGTGGATAAGATATAGGAAACTCCCATAATGACTAAGGACAGTGAAAAACCAGGCCAATGTTATCAGGGATAATAAGATAAACCATAAAACAAAAAGCATTTCATGTTCACATTTATAACTTAGTATCAACTGGAATATTTTAAAAGTAATCATTAAAATAAAATTTATTATCAAAACATTCAAGCTATTAGGAATACCAATATACAGTAAAGCGTGAGGCGAAGTGTTTTTTTTTTTCAATAAATCAAGCAGCCTTGCATAAATTGAAACATTCAAATACTTTAGTAATGTGTTAATATATAATAAATAAATATGTGTAGGCGTGTGTGTTTATATATACATATATTAAGAAAAATAATTGAAAGATAAAGATACAAAATGAATAATAACTTTATACAGGTATTTATTATGTCCACTTTCCAACTATAAACGTTATTAAAAATATTTATCCATAAAAATATTATATATATATACAGATATGAAAGTCTTTCTGTCGAAAAAAGGGCTAATCTCAACCTTAACAGTTTTAAGAAAAATACTTCCTACCTTTTTCTTTCGAAAAAAGAAAATAAATGAAAATACAAGAGCTTACTAAAATGTAAATTCTAGTCTTAACAGTTATAAAGTTCATGACGCTTTTTAAATATTGCTTGATTAAACTATCTTAAAGTTTCTCCTCCCCGTTTTAAGCTAATATTTCAAAAGTGATATAGGATCCCCGCTCGCTCCCTGGAGGTCTTAACGGGGCGGCACCGGCGGGGAAGGATTGCCGTTTCTTTTTGTGTTATTATCTCTTGAGAGATGGAGACATGTCGTACTTCGACCAACTTACTCGCTATAATTGCCTGTTTGAAAAATCAGATAAGTTAGGCTACCAGGGAGGGCGGGAGTGGAGGGTTTCACGCCGTTTTTCAATTTCAGGGCGCTTATAATAAATATTGCTTATAATAAATATTAATAAATTATAATAAATATTGCTCGATTTAACTATCTTATAGTTTCCACTTCCCGTTTTAAGCTATTATTTCAAAAGTGAAATAGGACCGTCGGATCCGGGGGTCTTAGCGGGGCGGGTTCGGTGGGGAAGGAACTGTTTCTTAATATTAACTAGATATTATCCTCATGGAAATAGTCTAATAATAAGATAAATAACAAGTCTAAAAAAAATATTCCAATGTTAATTAAATTTATTCTCATTAGCAATAATAAACAATGAATACATTTAAAATATGACAGAATTTTATGAATAACTTAAGAAGAAAAACGAGACATCCAATTCGAACGGGAATTACGGATTTGTTACAGTTTGTTTAACTATTGTATTTAACTATTCTTGGCAGTAACAAAATTTGTATTTAAATTTTGAGGTGTGTGCGTAGTAGCCCGTACATTGTGAATATTTTTACTATACAATATTATACTGATTATAATATATATATGTGCTAATGTAATCACTGCTACGTTATTCACTGATATTGTTAAATCAATATTTAAAATATAAAGAATTTGATTTTTATATAAAATAATTTAAATTTTAGACGACAAATCTTGCGTTTTTTAATAGCTTCACTCAAAGTAGAAATACCTCTAACCGAATTCTTTCCTCCTTCTTTACTTATTTACACAACTGGGTCAAAATATAAATCGGCTATTATTAAACTGTTATAGTAGGTAACACCTCTTTTTTTCTTCTGCATAACACAAAGTAATATTATGAATGTAAATAAACTGTATTAAATATACATATTGGTTTCAAAAGTAGGCAACAGAATTCTACATTTTTTTTTCTAATATATACTAAAAATGTTATATTATAAACAGCATTTTAGGAAAAATAATAACAACTCTTTCGAGAACAGAAATACAGACAGAAGAGAAAATACTAATAAAAATATTGGTCCATTTAGCAATAATTTCCTGGCAGGGAGTTGTTTTATGGGCAGTAAAACTGGTCTTAAATAATACTTTAAGGGCATATGGCTGAAATCAAAGAGAACATACTCCTTTTATTTATTTTTCTTCCAAGAAACGACTCGTAAAGTGGGACAGGGAAGGTCAATCCTTCAAAAGATACGTTAAAGCAAAGAGGTCTTTCTTAGTAAAGTCGGTCATATCTATAGTTAATTTGCAAATGTTTTGTTTGTCTAAGCGATTTTTAAAAATGCTGAGAAGGCAAAACAGTATCTTAGTTGCAAACTTGGCAAAAGTATCGCAGGGTTTACTAGGTCAAGATCGGAAACTACATTAAAATTAATTTTACCCGTAACTAAATATTTAGTAATATAAATTATACTATACCTCCTAACAGTATTATATTATAGAAAAACACTGGTGTAGGTTTTCTGCACTTTACTTCTTAAAGCTTTCTAAAAGTCAGGATTTGAACGTATTAAATACATTATTATACTTATTTTTATCATTAATTTACTTTATTTTTACTTTCACTTGCCTATACATGGAATATAGAGTATGGGGAAACATTGCGAAAAATTTCAAAAGCGGGTTTATGACATACACGTTTTGAGATCCCTTGTATATCAATAACCAAGTTTGGTAAAATGGTCAGTGTGTGTACCAGAAAAAGCAAAATTCATATAAAGCTAAAATTACATATTTAGGGCAAGTGTATCCCTAGGATATGACAATATTTTTTTCGTTAAAATCGACCAATCAGAAGAGCTACCATATATAATCGATTTAACTTTTTTTTAAAAAATGGTTCGAACCATTTTGATTAATGTCAGTATATAAATGAAAGATTTAATTATCTTTAATATTACCTAGGTGTAATCCTCATAGAAATATCTTCAATAATATCGTATTTTCGATTCCGTTTGTTTGAAAAACTAACCACCTCAAATTATTATTAGCAATTAAACATTAATAAATATAAAATTTGAAAATATTTGATGGAAAACTTATTTCCGAAAATAAGAGTAGAAATATAGACGTATAATATACCGTTCATAAGGCAAATACTTTAGACAAGATTATAATAACCTATATTTTTTCCATACTTTAAAAAAAATAAACGTATTGTAATGTCTTACATTCGTTGCCATGCTATTGATGTTGGTGCATAAATTGTCATTAACGAGCTCATAACCTCCTAGCAAGCTGCTTCCCTTAAACCAACAACCACAAAGGTAAAGCAACAGGCCTTAAACAACTTAAAAGATACTCCTTTAGAAAACCAATAACACAAGTCAGCAAATTACATACGAATAAATCAATCTTCTTTCTCAATATATTTTTTATGTCTAATTATTATTGATACACAACATCTTTGATAAATTAACTTATATTACAAAAATGTATATCTAAGGTCTTTCAGGATTAAGTGTTATGAATGAAAACATAATTTAAGGATCTCAAAACAAAAATTTTCATTGTAATTAATTATTTATGTTATGATAAATAATTTAGTATGTGCTCGAACAACTTTATTAATGACATAGAAAAATTAATTTTATAACTTTTTCAGGATCTTTCTTCTATACCAGTATTGGTCGAGCGGCATCGGATGTCTCCAGATCGGACACCACTGAAGTTTTTTTTACATCAAAAATTCTTCCCGGTCAATGAAATTAATCTTTTACGAAGAAGCATTATGGAAACTTGCTAAACAATAACATACCCTGTAAGTACAAGAGACCCGAAAGGAGGAAAAAGTCAGTTTTGTCACACCAATTTTTGATTAAATTAATGAAAACTATGTATAATTATAGTTAAAATTGATTTAAAAAAAAAATCCCTATGAAGGTTTGTCTGCTAACACTTTGTTAAGATTTGTTATGTATTATTAAATATTTTCAAAGTGATTACCTTGTCCTTCAAGACAGATTTCTTTTGCAGCAGCAGTGGTTATGTACTATCTCCGTAGATAGAACAAGAAACACAAAAAAGTGAGTTTATTTCAGCCCAATTTTTTATTACTTTAATGATAACTACGTAAAATAACTAGTCAGAATTGATGGGTACGCCAATTATAGTTAGGGGTATTACAAAGTGGCGGTTATTTCAAAATCTTATAATTTGTAATTTTTCATTCGGAGCTCCTTGTCGTTAAAACCACCTCACAATTCTAAAAAACCATGGAAACAGGACAAAATTTTAAATACAATATTCATATTTATATGCAAATCATAAAAACTACTACTACGATGACAAACGTTATAAACTACATTATAGTACATAGATATACCCTTAATTTGATTACCAGCAGACATCTGTACGTCCAATGTTTTTTCATAAATCAAAAATTTTGTCCAAACAACCAGAAAACAATTATTTTGGAAAATATAAACACAACTACTCCTACGAAGATAAACATAATCAAAAAAAACTATTTCAGGAACTATTGAACGTGAAAAGCTTTATAACGGCTCATATTTTAGGAAATTTACACTACTTTAAATGATCTTCTATTATGTTTTGTAATTTGTAGTGTTGTTGGTAGTTTTAACAATATGGGGCTCAATATGAAAAATGACTATTTTTAAGGTTTGGAAACAGTCCCCATTTTGTAATTCCCCTAACTATACTTGGCCGACTCATCAATTTTTACTAGTAATTATACGTAATTTTCATTACATATAATTACTAAATAAAATATTGTAGTGAGATAACTGATTTTTTTTTTCTGAAGGTGTCTTGTAATATGTTGTTCGACCACTACTGCTGAAGAAGACTGCAATTCGTTAATGAAGTAGTTAGAACACATATTAATCTGTTTATTATAACCAAAATATTACATAACAATGAACATTTTTTAAAGTGAATTTCTTCTAAACAATGCGTTAAAGGACATACCTTTATAGATAATTTTTTCTTATTTTACCGGAGGTTTACTCTATGTTTAAAATAAAAGGTAAAAATAAACAATAATCTAAACCGCGATCATCATTCTGAAACATATCTTGAGCGTAAAGGGTCTATTAGCAAACTTACGATAGTAAAAAATCCAGAGGCGTCTGGGTCCAGCCTGCCAACGACTGGGGCTACAAAGGAACGCTCTAACGTATGCAAATAATATACAAGTCTTTGTAATTCTATTTTCAAGCTACTTATCATAGGCAGTCGACCAAGGCGCCTTCTCTTATTTTCCATCATACTTATTTACAACCTATCTCCAGAATTGTTTTACATTAGTTTATAAAATTGTTTAAAAATAACAACTGATAATGTCCAGGAGGTAAAGGCGAAGATATAAATTCAAAACTAAATATACCGACATAAATATCAACTTATATAAACTTTATTGGCTATTTTCCATACATATTATTTATATTTAGGAATTTTACTAAAATAAAATCCTGGAAAGCAGCCAAAAGGTTTTAATCACGATTGAAACGATTAATGTGGTCGATAATAAAGAACTATAAATATTAGAAATAATTTTATCAATAAATAAAAATAAACAAATATTTAACCCATAGCAACACCAGGTTCTATAACCTTTCACATGAATTGTGTATTCAAAAGGTCATAGAGAGTTTTATTCCGCAAAACTTTCTAAGAAGAAATTAAAATCATAGAATGCAGCCGCAAAAGTGATTTCGCATAGTGAGGAAAGTATGGGATGCAATCTAATACTGAATGCAATACCCTCTGGGTATAAATTTCGGAGAATATACACTAAGCATTTATTAACATATCTCAGCGATCACAAATATTTTTAGGATACAACTTATATATACAAAAGATACCAAAGTTATTTACTTAGTTATTATATGATAAATGACAAACATTAAAAAATATATTCCATATCATAAATTATTGTATATAGATAAAATATCCACTATATTCGTATAGACTGTGCCTATACGAATAAAACCGGTGGTTATTTTTTACATTTATTTATTTTTCATTTATTATTTTACTTAAGAGTTTCTATGCAAGGCACTAACTGAGATACGTTTAAGCCAGAGGCTATAGCATAATTAAAAAAATTAAATTTAATTAATTTATTTATTTTCCATGAGTCCATAAATCAACCTTGGAGTCTATAGAATTTTAGGCTCAATAAAGTTTATTTCTGATTCTTCAATAGATTAAGAGAAAAAGTAATAGTTAATCGTGATCTAGGGCAGATGCTTATATTGTTTACAATTTTATAAAATTCGTTTAATAGTCCAATTAAAAATAAATTAGTAAAAATATAAATAATATAACTTCGATAAGCAATCATTAATTTATCTTTTATTCTTTCAAGTATCAACTGATAAGTCAATATCTTAACAAATAAGCCAATGAATGCTAAAGCAGCGTAGGTCAAAACTTAGAGTTTTGAGAAATTTAAACCTTTAAAATCTCGTGTAAAAGTTAAAAAATTAGCAACTTCTTTTAAAAATATATGAAAAAAGGTAAGTACTAAACATTTTTAAGAATTTATATTTATATTTCAATTCATATCAGGCTGAAAGTCAAAGCCCTTTCAGTAAATTCGCAATCATTCCTATATTTATAATTAAAAAAATAAACTCATTTTTTCTAAACTAATTAAGAGATACTACTAAATCTACAAGTTTTATTTCAATTATAAATCATAAGTAATAAGATTATAATTAATAGTTGAAAATGGTTCTATTTGTACTCGATTTTTTAAACAAAAAACTTCCTTTTTGCATCACTTCTTATTTTCACCTCACAGTACAACAACGTTCTGGATTTTTCACCCATTATCAAATACCATTATTTTTCTAAAATAAAAATAATGCATAATTATCAGTTTTTTAATTAAAAAAAAGATCAATTATACATTAAATTTATACAAATAATTTAAAAATTATACAAGATATTTACGAAAAATAAAGATAATTACTATTATGTTTTGGCCTAATCTCAAAAAAATTGTAAATTCATACATAATAGCACAATGAATAATAAGTATAATATATTTTAAATTACTAGTAATTAATTTTTAAATTATTTATATAAATTTAATGTATAATGATTTATTTTTTTAAAAAACTGTTATTTTTGTTTTAAAAAAACAATAGAATTGGATAATGGCATAAAAGCCCAAAACATTGTTCTAATGTAAGCGGAAAATAAAAAAAAGTTATTTATTTCTGCAAAAGGACATTAAACAAAAGGTTCTATCTACTTCCCACTTTTCCAGATTACCATACTTAGCAAACTTGTACATTGTTATTTATTTATTTTTCAGGAATAAATACCCCTTTATTGTCCTTATATAATAACAACAATTCGGGCTTTTTTGTGCTTTATCCAGTTTTATTGTTTTTATAGATTGGATTTCTATAAATAATTTAAAGTATTATTCAATCTTCTTTTTACTAAAAATTAGAATAATTAATATTCAAATTTGGCCTAATATTTTACAAGTTTTGTATAATTAATTACGTACATCTGAAAAAGTGGGAAGCGAACTTTTCTTTTAAACGAGACTTACCACCATTTTCTAAGATTACGAGCCAAATTAGTTTTAGAAGTAGGTAGCAACCAGTTCAGGAGGCGTCAAGAATGCAGTTTTTAGAGAAAAAAAACTTCCGGTCTCCACACAACCTTATAAATAGAAACTGCAAAACCACGCATGTGTTTGCACACTAAAGGCACAACATACATGTAGTATTTTTTTTTTCTATTGAACATGAAATATATATGCTTTTACTGTTTCATGTATTATATAAGTATGATGTACAAATGTATTTTACTGAAGTGTAGGGAAAAATTAATTAATCTTTGCATAATTTAAATCTTAAACATAACAATACACCGTCAAAAGAAAAAAATACTACATCTAAATTATCCCTTTAGTGTGCAAATGATAAATTCGAAACCCAATTATTCACAAAAATGTGCTAAATCAAATTAATTTAATTAGGTAGGAATACACTACATTCGGAACGGCCAGTAGAGTTTCATAAAAATCTTTGTCCAAGAATAGCACATAATGAAAAAAATACAAAAGAATTCTATGAAACATATACAGTTCCCGATATATGGAGTTATTTCTATGTTCAGACTTTTGATAATAAACCCTCTAAAACAAAAATTCATTAAATAAATCTAAACTTGCATCCTTTTTTTGTCTCAACACTTTTTATTTTTCACCAGTCCAACGTTTCGGCCATTTTAGCCATTCTCAAGGACATCTTCAATTATAATTTCTTCCTCACATTAAATTTAGAATTACTTTTGCAGGCTATTCTGGCCAGGTCATTCATTAATTATAATTTAAAAACCTATTTTTTTTTTAATTTAAAATCATAAATATTTAATTCTTCTCATATAAGATTATCCACACAATTTCACTACCATATACACAAACCATTTATAAAAGGTTATTTAATAAATAATTACCTTGTCTCAAGAAATTGGAATAATATAATTAAAACAAGAATTCATTTTATTCGGTTAACTGAAATCTTAAGAATTTTTTACTCCAGAATTTTATGTAAATTAATCAGATATTCCATAGCTAAAATATGGATATAAAGCCAAACTTTAGGTAACTTCAAACTTCCTATACCCGCTCTTTGATAACCAGAACCTCCTCTCCTTATCCCTGCTACCTCTTATTATTATTATGTTTCTCCACTCCCCCCATTTGTATCCCTCATTCCTTCCAGGAGGACACTTATTTTGCTGCTCCATCTTCAATTGATACAGCATATAAATATAAATCGCTTTCAACAATCGTTTATTATGGACAAAATACATGAAATTCAATATGCAGTCAGGTTAAGACACTTGTAATCTATACTAGTGGTTCTCAAAGTGAATGCCGCGTACGAATGCCAGGCGTGCCATGGCAATAATATTTAATTTTTAGAATGATTTAGAAATTTAGGAGAAGAATCCATTTATATTAAATGGCAACAGGAGGCTATTGTACCTTTTAACGTAATTGAAAAATATTCCATGTATTATGTAAGGAATTACTGATTTTGAATAACGGTTAAACTTAACCACCCCGCTCCCTTATCATTATTGGTTACCTATTAAAAATATTATACTGTACCTAAGGCGGTATTTTGTTTTATAATAAAGGTTCAATCATTTAATTTACACAGTTTTTTTTTTTAATTCAAACACATTCAACCGCTTTGAGGAATGGCACCATATTTTATTTACCCTGCAAACGTTTTTAAGCCCAGCAGGAGTGCCAAAAAGTATGGGAAGCTCACGTTATTTTCTAAGAGGGCGACAAGTCATAGAATGAAAGTTATTTAACTTAAATTCATCTAAAATATATTTCAAGTTTTAATTGGTTATAAATATTACAAATATGACGTAAACAAATCACAAACCAAGTACTCACTTTTAGAGTATTGAACTATTGCGGAAAAAATATAACAATAACAACTAATTTTCAATACTAGCAGCAATCGTTAATAAATCCGTAATGTAATAAATAACCTGAGTTGTAATAGTTTATATTTATTTTATTTTTTACGTAAGTTATTATTCTATTATTAGTGGTTATTACATTATTTATTATTTGTCTTTAAAACATTTAAATAATTTGGAAAATAAACTTTTTTAAATTTATTTATTGCTATTTACAACTGTATTTATATAAAAAACATTTAGTCAATCTGATGTATGATCAAAATGGAGTGACCAGGCATGTAGAGAAACTACCCATTCGTAGCACTATATTAATATTTCTACACTATAAGGTCCCAAGGCCATCTTCTTTTCAGGCACCTCGATGAATTTTCAGGAATGGTAGAATAAACAAGGTTAAAAACTAGAGTATTTTGGTGGTTAGAGTGTTTATAATGGAAGGATTTCTGTTTTTCTGGCTAGATCGGTTATATATGGAACATAGTTATTTATGGATGATTTTATTTGTGACAAAGTAAGGAGTATTGATAATTTTACGAATTCGAAGATTTAGTGGAGCCCTAAAGCTCAACTCCCTACGTCCAGACTGGCCTTATTGGAAAATAAACTTTAACATATATTTTTTTTCTTTTTCCAATATGGCCATCTCCACCAGTCTTCTCAGTCCATAATTACACAACTCCCATAACCATCCAAGTTTCCAGACTGAGTTATAGTCCCGTAATCGTTTTCAAGAACAAACGAGCGCCTTAGTAGCTACTCCCGTCATTATAAAAAGAGGACTTTTCAAGTGAACTTTCTTTCGAAAAAACAATAAAAAAAAACTATTAATTTCATTTAAATACATAAAGAAAAACAAAGGAAAATATGCGAGTTGGCCGCAAATTATTCATTCTTCTATTCAAGGCTAAGTGAACACACACTGTAGTTATAAAAATACAATGCGAATTTTCATCATAGAATTTTATCAACACAAACAAATGTATAATTATTGTTATAGCAGAATCTAAAGTGATTAGCTAATTAAATTAGGCATTATCTAATGATTCCACTCCAGTTAGTACAACCAAAAACTTGTTTTTATTTTGGCCTAATCAAATTAATAACAAACTGTACAATAAGTTATTAAATTTTAACATTTAGTAATAAAATTGGCATAGTCACTTTACTAAATCATGAGCAGGAACTAAAGAGAAGGCACAGGAATTCTACACAGGGCAAGTACAGGTTTATAATATAATAATATTCGTAAAATCATCACTGCTCCTTACTTTATCACAAATAAAATCATACATAAAGAACTTAATGTTCCCTATGTAACTGATCTAGCCCGAACCAGATATCACTCCTTCCATCATAAACTCTCTTACCACTAAAACCCACTAGTTTCCAATCTTTCATCCTCTTCCATTCCTGACAATCCTCCGAGGCGCCTGAAAAGAAGATGGCCACGAGACCTGCTAATGTAAAATGTCATTAGAGTGCTATCATTGGGTATTTTCTCTACACGCCTGTAACACTCCAATTTAACTTAGATCAGATTAAGTAAATGTACAGTTGTAAATAGCAATAAATAAATATTTAAAATAAAAAAAGTTTAAAATCTGACTGTTCTTACTTCAGTAAGTGTCTCAAATTACAGAATATTATAAAATTTCAAAATAAACCTCTTTTACATTGTTGAAAAATTATAGTTATATAATATTATTCCTGTATTTTAAATAAATTTAAACATTAACTGAGGTATCTTTCTGTTAGTTTACTACATTTTCATCATGCATAAGACTGCACTAGATGTCCTTATGTTCCTACAATTATTTCTTCCAATGAATATTTATCCATATTTATTTTTATTTTTATTTCATTTCCTTAAGTAAGTTATTGTACCCGCTTTTTCAATTACCTATGTATACATTTTATTTCCCGCTTCTCTCATCACTTCATTTTATTAATTCTATTTTGTAAAATTATTCATTGTATGTGTAAAATTATTCTGTTTATACTTTCTTTTTATATTTTTTTATTTTTCTATACTTACTGTGGTTGTTATCTTGTTTTGTTTTTAGCCCTGAAGAAGGCTAGAAACTCTAGCCGAAACGTCGGCACATTAAAATAAGTTAATCATACTTATTTGTGTTTTTCATTGACCGCACCCCCAACCATCTTCTCCTCATTTATCATCCACGGTCAACTATCTCTCATAATTATTTCTTCCAATGTTTAATTTTATTAGTTAAACAACATCTTGTATCTTTATTAATTATGTCAATTTTACCATTTATTAAAAACATTTTAAAGCAGTTATTATGTACTGAAACATTTTTTGTCTAGAATCTGTATCTAATTTGCTAATCTTATTCCATATTACGTAAACATCTCCTTTGATTATGATTGTCAAATATGATATGATGAATCAAAAAAAGTATAAAAAATACAAATTTTATATATACATTTCAGAGAAATTTGGTGGGAAAACAAATCAATTTTTAGAGAATAGATTTCCCGTATTTCACTCAAGCATCATTGGAATTATAAAATTGTATTGTGTACACAACATATTTTTATTTCAAATAATCACATAAAATTTTTCCGTTGAACAACAGTTTGATAACAACGCCCGATAAAAAGCTCGCCTACACAAGACGGCTTATCAGGCGACTAATCATTAGTAATAAAGATTATAAGTTGGCAACTGATTATTTCTGAAAAAAAGCAAATCTTTCAGATTACACTAAGCTGGCCTTTAAACTTCCCAAATGGATTAAGCTTTTTTTGTTTTGTTGAGCATCACTTTGCCGTGCTTGAAATATTATCTTACGTTTAAAAACATTTTTATTGAGGTGAAATATCAATTCAGCAATATACAGATGTCCACATTAAGTTAAATAATTATAAATTACAGGATTTTAAAAACTAGATGAACATATCTTTAAAAAAAAGTGGTATTTGTCTTTAATTAGGGGTATATAAATTTTAAAACCGTTTAAAGGGTACTTTAAAGCGGTTAAATAACCTAAGTTTGGGTTTTCGTAAAACCATGAATTATTCTTTTATTTGTTTAACAATTATAGCGTAAGAACATATCAGCGAGTCAGTTCAGTGAATAAAGTCCTAAAAATAAACAAACGTTTTAAATATAAGAAGATGATTAGCGGTACACAATCAGTGAAGAACACAAATAAGTAGAAACTTATTTATTAGTGTCAACATTTCGGCCAGAATTTTAGGCCTTCGTCGGGGCTAAGAACAAAAACAAAATAACAACCTTTTATTCCCTAACCCACTTTATTAGTTTAGTTTAGTAGTAATATAACTATAATTATTTATATTACTTACTACTCTTAACTTATATAACTTTATATTTACTTCTTTAATGGTATTATTATTCTACTAACAGATGTAATTATTAACGTATACGTTTTTCTTTATATCTTTATATTACTTCAGTTTTTTAATAATTTCCAATTTTGTACTTTTAGTTATTAGTTGTTTAGTTGGTTCTCATACCTTAATTATTTTCTTTTTTCATTAATAATTTTATTATCACCTTGTATTTCTAATAAACAGTTTCACTTGTATACGAGAATTAAAAAAATATGAAATTTTACTGAACCAAATAAGCCTACTCATTTGTGAATCACACAGCTGTACACTTAAATAAATAATTTAGTTTTACAAGAACATTACAATATGTGAAGGATTCAAATTTTTTTTTTGTTTCCGGAATATAAATTCATTAACACCATATCACTAAATACTAATTCTTTAAAAGATGTTAGTCAATATACGAGACTGGAAAATTAATTGAGCTTTAACATTATCGACTAATTTGTAAGCTAAGTATATTTAAAAACCAAGGCAAACAAGCATTTGATTCGCCCATTATAATTCCAAGAAGTAGATTTCTTCGGACGGCTTCGGCTCACTAATGTCTCAGACTAGATTTCCGCGTGCCCAAGATCGAAATTAAGCACCCAAACCTAAATTAAATATTCTGGTTCTACGGAACGACTTTTCCTACTTTCAGATATGGAATTACTATGTTAAATGACTTCCAACAAACTTATAAGTTAATTAATTTTTTTTAAAAAATGAAAACTTTAAGACGAATGTTAAATTGTAAGAATGGCCTATTAACAGAACCAAAATCTCGAGAAACGATTCAATGGAAATCGTTTATATATTTAAATTTACAAAAAAAAAAAATATCATGTGCTATGTAGTGTTTCTGAAATGGCGGGACTTTATTTATAATATAAATGTTAATCCTTATCACTGTTTTACCCAAGGAAATGATTGACTTTTAAATATGACGCATTCTTGCATAAAAAGCAACAATTTTTTTGTAAATGCAGTTTTTTCCTTTAATAACATGGTTAAGCGGCACTAAAATTTTCCTTTAATACATATTAATGTCATATAAAACAATATAACTTGAGAACAATGACATTTTTTTTAATAATATGACGTTGTATTTAATGAACATTACAGCATTAATATATCGTTAAAAACCTACATATTTCCCACACATTATTCGTACAATGTTTTTCTGTGGGAATTTGAACGTGTGCAATATTTTAAAACGTTCAATTTATTACATATGGGCACAAAGTGTTGCAAATAGTTAACAGGGATTAAAATGAAGATTTTTTTCAACTCTTAAATTGAATCTCGAATCTTATGACTATTTTTAAATTGATATATTTTATTTATTATGGAATGAATTAATTTTTTTTAATAGTCAAATTAACTTTACCTCTTAAATCATATACTAATATAAATATCATCTACATATTTAGTTTTGGATTGAATTTTAATTTTACATAATATATAATATATGAGTGTACGTATTAAGTTTTGCATTTCACTTTAATTTTTACCGAATACATGAGTTAAATAAACTTTGGAATTTTATGGTTTTACTAAATCGATATTAATTAAATCTACTCAAAAATATCTTTTTCCAAAAATAATATTTTTTTTAGCTCTCTAAAGTTCCTATTGTGGTTATATATATATATAAGCTATTTTAGAGTAGATTTAATTAATATCTTGACACTATGAAAATAAAATGACCAAGGAAAATTCTTATATCATAACAATATAATATCCATGCCTAGTAAGCATTTCAGAATGTTATTTATAGTTTAAATTTCAAAAACAAAAGAAGAATTTTATCTTATTTGTAGGAAATCGATTGATATGCTACATAAGGAAACAGGCGCCGACGGCATGTATTGGATAAGAAGAAAATTAAATTAAAAATAAGATATTATAATTTACTTCTTACTTTAATTATAAAAAATATTATTTCAGTATAAATACTTTCCGTAATTATGTTTTACCGCTTATTCATCTTAAGAAGGACCGATGGTTTGTTCATTTTTGTAGGATACATCACAGCCAAAGATAGTCTTGCATTTTTGAAATTGATAAATGAATACAGATTATGCAGTGAAATATTTTTAAAAATTATGATTTTTAAATTAAGTATTTATTTGTAATTTTTGACTGGGCTTATGATTGAATCTTGGAATATTTTAAAGTAGAATTCCATTTAAAAATCCAAGTCGATGCTGGGACATATTCATCCGGGGTAGCTGATGATGTAAAATTTATTAGGCCAATTTGAAATAATTTCTTTAGATACAAGATATAATATAATTGTACAAACGATCATTAAGTATTTAATTTTAATAAAAAGTTATTCTTTTTTTTCTTTTCTCAGCCCTTTATCAACCAATTAATTTTCTTTTTGCCTCTGGTTAACCCGGAAAAACATTTGAGCGGGGCTTCTACTCTAAATTATAACAGCTAATACATATTTGTTGTAACGATTTAGTTTGCCATATGAGCCAATTACAGAATATCCTCAATATTATATTTTGGACTGTTTGACTGAAAAATTAGAACTATGCGGATTAATGATTTCAATGCGGAATATACTTGCTCATAGATACATATCAACCAAAAACAATATGCTTTTTATATAACAGTTAATTATCATAATATAATAGAAAAGCATGCAATCATTAGTTATGTTAGTTTATTTGAATATTTGAACTCATAAAAAACCAACTAAGCTCAAAGAAAGTACTCTATAAAGAAAACTAAAACATGTATTTATTGATGTATTCAATGTATTTATTGATCTAAGCAATCTAACTACTTGTAAAAGCGTTCTTAGGGATAATAAACAAAATTAAATTAAAAAATGAAATATTTTTTTTATTTAAGCACAAAAACCTTTTGATCTTTTTCTTTCAATATTCTTCTCCAACGTTGTAGTCCTCAGACCATTATAAAGGAGATCCTTAGAATTGATTTCTTATACATTTTTTTGCTTTAATTGCAGACAGTTAAGTCGATTCACGGGTACCGGTGGCTTGTTGATAAGAGTGTCATAATAAATAAGAAAGAGTCATAATAAAATAAATAAAATAAAATTATTGTTGAAATTGTTAATGAATCGTCTTGGGGATCATAGCATGCAATTGAAAACATTTTAAAACTTGGATAAATAGTTTTAAGGGTATACTTGACCTGAGGGCCGAAACGTTTGAGAAGAATAAAGATAGTAACATAAAAGGGATTTTTATTTAAATTATTAAAGTGACTACTCCCAAAAAAAAGTTAATACATCTATAATAATAAATTAGTATTATATTGTGTCTATTACTACTACGGGTTATCTTATACAAGCCATTTAAATGATGTAATTTACTAAATATTTACATAGTAAAGTCATCAAAGTTAGTAAATTTAAGGTAACTACATATGAAAAGCCGCTGGCCCATAATAGAGCTGAAACCAGACTGCCGGCAAATTGGTTGTCATTTAGCTGTTGACTGTTGACATCACAAGACGACTTGTTGCTGAAGGTTGTCAACAGCGGCGGGCACACTCAGACAATCTTTCAAACCACACACAACGACCTGACACTACAATACCTTACCTTAAATAAATAACAACAACTACCAACAGCCAACACGTGAAGACACAAGGGTAGGTTACAACTTATTGCTGACCTTGCGTTATGACGATCTGTTGCTTTACTCCTTCCTGTAGCCTGGAATCGCTACCTTCCTCGTCCTCACCGAGGGAGGCGAAACAAAAACCGTCGAAACAGACACGCATCGACAACACACACACGCACTAGGGCACCTGCTCAGCAAAACTTATATACTAAGACTGATCATACTAGCTCCGTCGCTGAGGCACTGGCCACGCGGCCTCGATCGCGCGCAGGCGGTATGCGCACTCCGGCTGAGAGCCATCTGTCGAGGGGCAACTCAACTCGAATAGTTTCAACCGTCGGGTATAGATAGCGCGTTTAAAGAACTCCTAGGCTAGACTTAACAATACCTAATCCAGTTGTTCTCAACCTAATCGGGGCAAGGGAACTCTTTTGGTAATAGTAGGTAAATGGTTTCTCCATAAACTGAGAAAGGCTAGGATACCTACTCAAAACCTGCGCAAAATTGTAATAAATCTGAGATGATAAGGTTCAAAACCCTGTTGAGTTGATGTGAAATGACCCAACCCTAAATTATTTCGCAGAACACCAAAATAATAGAAAATAAATTTCTAGGAATTTACCTAAAAAAATGAAATATAATTTGTGAAGATGAAATTAAAAGGTGTGGAGGGTAAACATGGATAAAGGGACACCCAGTTTATTGAAATGAAATGAAAAATCTATCTTTAATCTCGGACACTTATCTATGTATATTATATAAAGTAAAAGAAAAAATAATATAACAATATTAATGATATAAATAAAAAAAAGAACATGATATAAAAAAAAAATACATACATTTAAACAAGTTTGCATGGGTACTTCTTATTTAAAAGCAAACGGAAGATCGATAATAGAAATAGTGTTTAAAATATTTTCCAGGAGAATCTAGTAGTCAGGAACTGTTAATCAATTTTTTTTTTTTTTTGGAGAAATATATTTTACGGTTTTTAAAATTCAGATGTTAAAGAGTGCATAAGTTAAAATAGTGCATCAAGGGGGAAAAAAACTATATCGTTCTTATTGTTTATTTTTGCCGACGTTCTGGTCAACTGTTGATTTTCTTCAGGCCTAACAACGCTGTATATTTTCAAAACAAGATAAGAGAATAATTAAACATAGCGCAGATTAGATATAAGAAGAATAAATATAGTAGATTTACGTAGAAGAACATGAAAAAACTAAAATAGAACACAGAGATAAAAAAAGGATAAACATATGGAAGTTATGTTTATCTATATTGTTTACGTTTTCATATTTATATATTATATTTCAGTTTTGTCATATCCAACATGTAATAATACTATATTTATAATTCTCGTATCTTATCGCAAGAATGTTTAATTATTCTCATATCTTTTTTTTTCTTAGTCCTGAAGAAAAACTGAAACACAAGTCGAAGTATATTCAAATATAAACCACATAACTTTATTTCTAATTAAATTCAGAAATGATATACTCTATATATACCATTGGTTTTAGCATAGCCTCATGCGAAAATCTCTAAACTAAAGTTTAAAGGACTCAAATAAGGTGGGTTGGAGAGGCCCTCCTTAAAGAAAGAAAATTTTAATTTAATAAAAGTAAATTTCAATTTGTAGTATAGCTCGTAAAATTATAAGCTTCATGTAATTATTAATCAATGAATATATATTGATAAAATTTATAATAAAAGAGTTTTTTTTAAAATATTTTCATATTGATAAACAAGAATGAGTTATCATTAAATAAGTATATTTACATATTAAAAGAGACTGATATTTAAGATTATTGTTAGAAATAGAAAGTTTAAAACTAGTCATTTTTTAAAATAAATTATCTATATTAAATGAGGTTTATTCTCCGCAGACTTAATAGATAAATAAAGGTTTTTGAATGGAAATACTTCCCACAAAGACGAAATTTGATTTTTTTTTTTCTTTTTATGTAGTTGGTATCTTTTTTGAAATACTGAAAACGTAGAGAAATCTAAAATATTAAAATGCGATTTCATCCCCATCATTGTAAAGTTTGTTTACAAAAATATTGTATTGCATTATTTTCAAACAAGTTTATACTGGAAAAGATTTCCTAAACGCTGTTTTCCTTATTTTGGTATTTTTTAAAACATTGCTTGATTAAGCTACATATACATATACAGGATATATATGAAAAATAGTTATCATTTTTAGCAAAATAAAAAAATCCACAAATCTTTTATTTTTTAGTATGACATGTGACGATCTCAAAAGAGGAGATAAAACAAAAAATATTAGAAGGGAATCTATCCCGACCGACCCGCCCCTCTAAAACTCCGATATGCAACAATAATACTGTATGATGTTTTTTTTGCAAAATAACAATAAACAACAAATATTGGTAAAATAAACAAACTGAAAAGCCTAAAACTTTCGCTAATGTTCCACTCAGTGAGTACTACTGAGTGGAACATTAGCGAAGTCTTCAAAATCTCTAGAAAATAAAAATTAGTAAAACTTTTTTAAAAAAGTATAAATTTACTAAAATTTGACTCACTTTTTACAAATAGACGTAAACATCATGAAAACCAGAGATAGACAAAAATTAGTTGTAGTAGAAACTAATAGCTACAATTATCATGGATACGACCCTTGTTCATGAATGAATCATTGATAAATAAATATTGTATCCATGATTTCAGCTATTAGTTTCATGGTTGCCTTGATGAAAACTACTTCATGGTAAATATGCCTACCAACTTCGATTTGAGTGCTAGTAGACCATCTTTATGTCTCATACTCCCTGAACGATAATTGCCAAAATAAATTTAGAAAAGAGTAATTTTCTGTTAAAAAAATATATTTTTTTTAATTGAATCTCAGGAACTATTATATGTACAAATTGAAGCTAAATTTCGCGTTTAAATTAAAACTAGTAAAATAAATCATTAAGTAGTTTGCAATAATTATATTCTTTCGTAGCAGTTTCCATACTTAAAATAAATTAATAGAATTTTGACTATCTATTTCTTCTGACATATACAACTGCGCAGAAAATTCGAATAAAACGCGGTTAAGCATTATAACTTTAGAGAAAGATAAATATTTATTTAAAGTTGGAAGGAATATAGCCTAGAGTGCTAACAAATCCTGGAGCGCTTTCCATTACAGAATGGGCTCAATGTACACAACTCAAAGTCCGAAGTTTACAACTGAAGATTGATTTAACATTGAAACTTTTTTAAAACATTTTCGTCCCCCAATGCTGCTTTTTCTATGCTTAAGGTTATTTATGTTAATACATTCAATTATATATGAGATGAGTACTATAACTAGCTAACTAACAATTTTGTAAAATATGGTTTTGATTTAGTTACATTTGGCTACCTCCACAACATACTGAAATCAGGTAACTAACGATCTACTAATATACTATTTTCAATTACATTGATCGATAGGAAACATTTCAATTATGTTTATAGGAAATTTTACTTAACCATTTTCGAAAAATTGAAACGTAGTTACTTGGTGATCGTTTTCGTCTGTAAGATAAATGTATTACCAAATTAGTTAACGTTTATTTTTTCTGAAATTTTATTTTCTAAGCTCCTTATTACAATATATTTAAAGATTCTTATTATACACTCGTTATAGTGAATTTATTGCTTATTGTGAATTGTGAGAAAAATGGGCGTTATTTTGATTTGAACTGCCTACTATATTTTTGCTATAACTAGATGACCAAGGATTAATAATAAAAATTTTAAATAATAATAATAAGTTTATACACCAATTTTCTACCCCGGAGAGGTTCAATTTATATCAAATAAATATTTAGTGATTTTCTTCTTTTCAAAATGTTTTTTATTTTTACGATAATAATTTTTTTTTTACACTACGACCAATGTTTCGGATCCTTTCGTCTTCAGGGTACTTCTACAAATTTTAATGCAACAATATTATATTAATAAACTATTTAATAATAAGGTTAATTATTATTTAAAAAATTATATAAATTACCCTATTATAAAAAGTAAACTAAGAAATTAAAATAGATTTATGGATTATAGAAGAGAAATAATATTATTGTTATAATGGGGTAATATATAAATTTTTAAATAATAAAAGTTAAATAGGTTTTTTATTAATAAATTATTGTTGCATTGTTTTTTCAGATTTGTAGAAGTACCCCCAAGATGGAGGAAGACTCCTAAACGTCAGTTGTAGTGTAAATATTAAAAAAAATAAATAAAGAGAAAATAAGACAAATCATTAAATATTTATATGATAATCATAATAATCGTTATTTGAGCCAATATTTGGACAAAAGCACTTTCCATGAGATGGAATTTAAATGTAATTGGTTACAGCAAAGAAAAATGAGTTGAAACAATCAATTCTTTCAAAATAAATGAACGCAAATAAAATTTCCCTATTTAGAACATAACAATGCAGGTAGAAGATAAAAATAATAGTCATTAAAGCACAGAATATAAATTAAATATTGTTCATAACTTTTTTCCAACTGGCCCATTCCCAAGCACAAGCTACCAGTAATCGCCCTCATATTGAGTCATCTTGTACCTCCATCTAAGATGACTCCTTTTCCTGTTGTTTCACTAGGAATCCACTCAATGCATACATTAGTTTTCCCTATGTATCCGCCCAATTCCATTTTAACCGATAAGCTTCAACCCTCAAGCTTTTAATATTAACTTTACAAGAATATCATTATTTTATTGGAAGATTATTAGTTGACAGTAAGGTAAACTCTTCCTCCAGGACGAAGCTTTGCAAAAAAATGTGAAACGTCGGTTACTGATTACGGAACTACAAAGAACATTGTTTTATGCTATTTTTGTACCTTATTGGACCACTACAAGAACTATTTTCCTGCAATTTTTATTTTTACTTTTTTCCTCTTCTGAATTGACATTAAACTCATTAAAAGCTTCATCTGGAAGGCATTAAATCTGATTTCAAGTTTTTTTTATTTATGTCCACGTAAGTGCCCCATACGTAGCCAATACTTTGGTCTTAAGATCCATTACTAAATGCTTTTCGAAACTTTCTGAAGAACCAAATGACCCCGAGTTTTATTCTTCTGTCGATTTATTTATTCATTTTGCCTTGAATATTATTGTCTATCTCTACATATTCTAACTGTTTACTCTCTACATAAATCAATATTTCAGTGGCATTAGTCATCATTTTGGTTTTCATTGTATTTGTATTCAGGCTGTCCGATCTTTCCCGATTGCATTAGAACTTCATTATCGTTTATTAAACTGTTGTATTCTTGGCAGGAACCCTAAAATACAAACTTTTATGGCAATAGAAAATTTTTTGTTTGTGATTTTCGCCTTCCTTGGTCATTAGATTTTTTTTTCTGACTACAGAATTAGGGATAACTTCAACACGGGCCCACCAATCTATACAAAACCTGGGGTCTTATGTGGGGTGGTAACTGAACGTTTTGTGATATGGGCACTCCACAAGATATTGTTAATTGCTGTCTCAATTACAAACTTCCCTACCTTTAATTGTGAGGAATTAAAAAGATCTTAGTTTATCACCTATAATTCTTTAATTGCTACTGCAGAACGGACATTAAGATTTCTGACAGATCCGCTACCTTGGACTACATTTGGACAAACGATTAACCTGGAATCCTCACACAAGACTGAAAAGATAGGAAACTCTACGTCGATTTCGACTATTACAGCTCTTACGAGACAAACGGTCTAATCATCCAACACATTACAAAAGACTGATCTACATGACTGTAATAAGGCCAATCTGGACGTATGGAGTTGAGCTTTGGGGATCCACTAAACCTTCGAATTCCTCTCGTATCCAATCCAAAATCCTTCGTAAAATCCTCAATGATCCTTACTTTGTCACAAACAAAATCATATACATAAAGACCTTAATGTCCCCAATGTAACCGATCTAACCCGAACCAGATATCACTCCTTCCATTACAAACTCCCTAACCACTCAAACCCCCTAGTTTCTAACCTTGCATCCTCTTCCGTTCCTGACAATCCTCCACGAGACCAGCTTATGTAAAATATCATTAGAGTGCTACCTATGGGTAGTTCCTCTACACGCCTGTAACACTCCATTTTAACTAAGATTAAATTTACTGAATGTATTACATAATATACATATACATAAAGATATTAAAATAAAAAAAAAATAATAAAAACAGCTGGTATGACTACCAGCCTAAAAAAAATTAATTAAGGAAAGATCCGTGTTTATCTTTTATTTTTATTGTTATTTATATTTTTAATAACTATAAACTTTCAAGTTTCATCTTTTAATTGAAACAAAAATAGTCTAATAATAAATATATACATATATATTTATTATACATATATATTTAATTTATATAAAGTAGATAAACTGCAAAAGTTTTAATAAAGACATAAATATTTAATTATCACACAAAACTACTGGATGTTTTTTTATTTAACGTAAATATACAGAATCTTTAATCTAAAATGAAATATGTTTATTCAATAGTGCATTTTAGACTAATTAAAAATGCACTATTGAATAAACATATTTCTTTAATCTAAAATGAAATTTATAAATTTAATAGCATTAAAGCATACAAAGACTAGGCTGATAAGAATACAAAATTGATATTCAAAGGACAGCCAGCGCAGCTCTAGTGAGTACGAACTGAAGCTATAGTTCAGTTATTAGACACTAGGTAGCAGCAAACAACTCACCTTGAAATATTTTTTAAGTAGCTAACGGTGATGAGTATCGAAATAGATTAGATTGGAGTAATAGTCAAGTATTCATTAATATATTCAGTATAGCTGTAACTTTAAAAACTGTAATATTTCATATTTTCAAGTTTAGTAGAACCGTACTTAACCGACTCCACAGATTAACCGGGAGTAAAAATAAATATATTAAACACTGAAAAATCTTTTGCACAATAAAGTTAAATATTTAAAAAAATCGAATTATATTGAATTAGTCTAATGTAATCTTATGTATATAATAACTTTATCTTATGTATATAATAGCATATGTATTACATTTTTTTATGGAAATGTTTACCTAATAATTATTATTATTATTTTTTTTTCAGTTGGCTCTACAGACCTTGTAAATCTTAGGCCGCCCAGCCTTCTCCACTCCTGCCTATCTTGGTCTACTGCTTTCCAGTTTCCTCCATGCAGCTCTTTTGCATTTTTTTGATTCTGTCAATCCATCTGGTGTTTGGCCTCTGATGTGGTCTCTTGCCTACCATACTGGCCTTCATTATTGTGTAGAGACATCCTGATAGATTGCTTCGAACCACATGTCCCGTCCATCTTAACCTTCTTGCCTTCATATCATGAGCTATTGACTGGCCTCTCCAAACAGTTCACTGCTAGTTCTTCTACTCCATGTGGTAAGGCTCTGATCCCAGATCCCTCCTGCAATTGTACAAAGGTATGTCCGTTCAAATGTCTCGATTGTGCTTTTTAGGGTACCTGTTAGAGCCAGGTCTCGCAGCCGCTGTTATTGTGGAGCCGAGATATTTGAAACGGTTTACTTTCCGAAAGAATTGCCGACCACGCATACCTTATCGTTAGGGTGGATTTTTCGGCTTACAATCATATATTTTGTTTTATCTTCAATTACTTGCAAGGCAATTTCCTCTGTTTCTCTTAGTAGAGTCTTTACGAGACTTTGTGTTTTCGACCGCAATGTCGTTCATGCACACGAGGACTTCATTCCAACTCCACCATTTTAGCGAGATGTTCTTCTAATAACTTTTTCTAGCCTTAGATATAACAGCATTGGTGTTGGACTCTGGTGAGGGTCCAACTTCTTTTCTCAGAGCTGTTCTGATTTCGAAGGCTTCAGATACTTCACCTAGTATCAGGACTCTGCATTTAGGATCATTCTTACACGTTTTTGATCTTATATTCAATATAATTTATTTAGTCGTATGAGTCATGTTTGTAAAATTCATATTGATTTTTTCTTTTATACATTCTGGATTAACTTGCATAGCTGCTTAATCGGCGCTGTCTCGGCTTCGACTAGGAGGTCGCGCCTGTGAATTGTCGTGGTTTTAGAGTTGAGTGTATCCAGGACTCAAACCACGGTTCATATCTGGATAAAAATCTAACGTATTTTATTGACAGAAAATTGCACCTCTCGAATCCAGCATTTTTCCTGTACATTTAGGAAAACTTGAGATATTTTGTTTTTCTCCTTTGGTCTTCTGTTGTAAATACAAAGCTATAAAGTGTACTGAATCTCCCCAAACAATCTAACAAAAGATTTATCCTACCACAATATTTGTTATTCTGTTCCTTATACCGAATAATATTTGAAGGCGATAGCAACAATCGGAAATGCTCCTTTATTTTTCTGCCTATCTTTCCGAAGACACGTTTAACTAATAAAAATTTTGCTAAACGTGCTGATGCTCTGCGAGTCTGTCAGGTCAAGTGCAGAGATAGGTTGGAGCCCGAGAGATAAGATTACATACTGCAGAATCCAACAGACGTTTCCCTATTCCAAGGACTATATTAATAATTAACAATAGTTTAAGAAAAATTAAAAATAAAACCGGATACATAATTAAATATCCACAATTGTATAGGTATACTAAATTATCTCAATAAAAGTGTACATTTGCTCAGGGCCCCAGGATAGTCCGAGATATCATGAAATGAGGTAGGGACAAAAGAAGCTACTAACATTCCACCTCTTCAAATATATGAGACAAATAACATCTAACAAAATGGTGCAAGAACTATAAAAACTATTTTATTGTGTATTGAACGAGCTTCAAATTAAGCCCTAATAGAACTTCATATGGTTAATATTTAGTTTAGATATCGTTTTATAACACAAATATTTTTACCAAAAATTATTAATCCATTAATATGCTGAGGTGAATAACATCCAATTAGGTAATATTACTATTCAACATTTTGTAAAACGTTAAGTGATATCTATTTCTTTTATGAAATATTTAATAAATATATTTCATAATATATTTAATAAAAATTATTATCACCCACAAATGATGGGGTATGGGGTAAATTCCAAAACTTTGTAAAAAATATAGAATAGTAATATGTTCTAATTGGAACTTGTTTTTCCTAAGCATATTAACAAATTAATATGAACAAATAACTTCCTAGAAAAGAAAATCCAGAATTTATTATTAATGATCTATCACATTATTTTGTGAATTATGATTAATTTCATAATTTTTATTTCCGAACAACTATAAATCAATTTATTTTAGCAAATTTCATAAAAACTACTACTCCTACGAAAACAAACGTCATAAACTACTTTATAGCTCATTAAACTAGCTTTAATTAGAGTGCTAATAGACATATGCACGTCACATAGTTCCTGAGACATAGATTTCTCAAAATAAATTAACTAACTACTGATATTTCAGTACGTTCCATACTTTCTTATGAAATTTTGCTTTTTAAAAAGCTATATCTCGAGAACTATTGAACGTAATTAGGGCGTACATTTTAGCAAATTTACTGTACTTTAAATGATTCTCTCTAAGATTTTCTATTGTTGTTGGTAGTTGTAAAGATAAAGAGCTCCGAATAAAAAATTAATTATTTTCAACGTTTTGAAACAGCCGGCATTTTTTATCCCCCCTACCTAAACTTGGCGGACTCATCAATTTTGACTAGTAATTATACCTAGTTTTCAATTAAGTAATCAAAATTGGGGTGAGATAACTGCCTTTTTTCTCCTCTTGGGCTTTTGCACTACAATATTAAATGATCTTTAAAAAAAAAAAATTGCTGACCTACTTCACCCCGAGCCACATTAGGTTTTTATTATTTTTCGTACAACATAATATATATTTTTCATAACTACAATATAGCTTAATAGAATCAGTAATGCATTTTTCTTATTCCTATGAAAGAGGCAATTAGCTTTCCAACGGTTATACGTTAATATTAGGAATTAGATAAAATGCAGAGGAGTTATGAAAGATTGTATGAACAATAGTCACCAGAAGAAGAAAAATTGGTTGTAGCTGTTAAATATATAAAGCTTATTATTTTATTTATGAGAGCT
>NW_027111631.1:1069885-1083077 GCF_000696795.3 Halyomorpha halys
TCAAAAGTGAAACAAAAATAGTTTACAACTTTTTATTTTCCAACGTTTCGCCCCACTTTGCAGGGCTTCATCAGGGCTAAAAAGATACAAAATAAATATATATATATGAGTGTTACCTCAATAAAGGTTTCCTGATAATAATAAAAAAATTAGTCTGAATTACAAAAATTTGAATCCTAGCAAAGATACTGTAGTGCAAGAGCCATACTTAATTTTTAAAATAATTCCTAAATGGATTTTATCAACGCTATTAAAACACAATTTTTTCAAATCTTAAACTTGAAAAAAAAAATTTATTTACTATGTTGCTAATTGCCAATTTCGCCTGAAAACATACACTATTAATTTTTACCCTTTTCTCTCAATTATAATGTTTGAAAATTTGATTAAGGTTTTTAAAAAAAATATTTTTCTTATTATTGCAACTGGACTGTTGATTCACAATAATCGGAATGCTCGTAATGTATTAACAGAAACCAAACTTCTCTGGTTTAATTAAAAACACAATTACAGAGTAAATCATTAATTTCTATTAGTACAGTTTGTTCTATTTTTGTCTACATATTAATTTATATATCTCTGTAAACATGATGTTAATGATTTTTGTCAGCTCTATCACTAAAATCTCAATGCATATAAAAGAGTGTAATAATACTTCATACATTTTTTTAAAAAGTATAGTTTAATTTTATGATTTTTTTTTTCGAAAAAAAGCTTGGAGGATCCAATAATATCTGAGATAATAGACAATCAGACTACAATAGAAACATACAATAGACAATGTAAAACTCAATCAGAATTTGAAACGGAGATAATCTCTTTGACCTTAGCAAGAGACATAGATAAACGCTAAAAGATTTCCCACAAAAAAAATATCAGAAGAAAAATTGCATTTACAGTCAAACCAATGCACAATCTTATCAATACATATTTAGGTACACAAGAAAATTTATCAAAAAAATAAAAACATAACTGTAAACATTATTAATTGAATAGTGGCATATCATAAAAATATACTTTTCGATTTTATTCAGAATGGACGTATTCCGAAGATAGTATCATTGTTACTTTATTTATTGAGATTATTCTGTTTACAAACTTTTCTAAAGCTACAATAGTTGTTAATTCAGTCTCAAATTAATTTATTATCACAGATTCATGATATTGTGTTAAATGTAAAATGTTTTACCATGTTAAATGTTATAAGTATAGCATTGTGACCAGCCCTATTTAAAGTCATGTTAAATTGTATATGCATAAGAGCTCCTAGCGGATTTTCTGAGCAACTTGTTTAGTAACCTTTTCTTCCAAAAATTCATGTTATTGTTTACTTCTAAGTTTTGATTACAGTAATTTATTACAACATGCCTAAAATAAGCGAAAAGTAGAAGTGTAAAAGTTTGGCTACTGGTTGTCTTTTTTAAAAAGTACAAAACACAAGACAAAAGAAAAAAACAAAACACAAACTACAAGTAAGTAACCTAACACGACAACAAATAAAACGGTGACAAGCTCAACTGGTCAGTTTCGTGACATCATTCCCCATTTAACAGACCTAGTAATAGACTCTCAGCCATTTTATATGTTATGCCGTTTTAACATGGTAAAAGAAGGAAATATTTCTCCATTTAACATAAGTTTTTCCATTCAACATATTAAACTAAAGATCATGAATACCCCTATTGTAACAGAAAACAATTTTCTGCCGAGCCAAAATCGAATTCGGGTCCTTGTAATTAGTAGCCGTGCCTTACTCCGGGGCTATCCGCGCCCTTCCTCTTTATTTCTTAGACATATTGTTTAGATCATTTTTCTTATAATTAATTTTTATAATTTAAAATTATTCAAGAATTATTACATCGTAAATCGATAGGAGTATTTTTAATATAATTAAATGTACCACAATTTGTATTAAATAAAAAATAAAAATTTCAGATGATTCTTAAATTAGAAAAGAAAATGCAAAACTTAACAATGAACCCATAAAACTATTAATCTATTTTTTATAGTAGTTTTTGAGCCTCGAGCGTTTGTTGAACCCTAGAACTCACCGAAACCATTACAGAAACATCCTGTGTTTGAATAACAGTAATTTCTGAAAGTGCCAAGAAACGTTTCCTTATTTACAAAGCTTACAAGGATCCTTTGCACTTAAAGTATTCAATAATAATAAACACTTAGCAAGAAATAGCATAAATCATATTTCCTGTAAATATCATAGTACTTTATTTATGAATGGGGGAACTTATGCACTATCATGGGTCGAAAATAAGAACCTCTGGTATAGTGTGCATCAGAAACCTCAATCTAAAAAGAAAACTTAGTCTTAGTGCAAACTTTGTGTTAGAAAATTTCAGGATTATATACATTTTCATTATTTTTGTAATTTTTAGTGATAGGAAAAATGCCTTTTGTTGCCAAACAAAATAAAGAAAATTACGCACCTTCAACAGAAAAAATCAGGTGTTTCAAATCTTTACGTAGCTGCCGATTCTCGTAGATAAGATTTTCTTTTTTAATATTACTCTACTGGTTATAATTTAATATTTTCAAGGTATGACAAGACAAGCCGTTTAAATAGGTTGAGGTTGCGAGCCAGGAAGGCAATATTCACTCTAATTATTTTTAGCGCTATTATCTCGTTGAGATTGAAGCAATATACATGCGCTGTATCTTTGCTGATTCAGGCATGATTTAAATGTTTTTGTTAAAACTCATGAAGTGATAATACAGAATTTTTCATAAAATGGATAATTTTGGCAGAGACCGTCCCTTCTCAATTTATGAATGTTCTTCGGTTCAAATGCTTCACAGGAATGGAAAGACGTCAGTCAAATCCCACGGACTCACCAAAGCAATGAGATTCGGAAAAGAAAAGTTGAACGTGGAAAAAATAATATCACATACTTCAACATCGATACCCACTCGAAAAATGTTCGATTTACTAATAATAAAATAAAATATGGGAATAAATAGTGGATTATGCTGGATTCTCATTAAATTTATTCGATATTGGTACTCACGGTAAATAACTTTTTCTATTTAAATTTTATTATTTTCATTTTATATTATTCACAATTTATATTATAGATTGTTATACCAATAAAGGAACTTTATCAATAAAATTAACTTGAAATTAAAAAGCAAATAACTTTTATAATAAATAAAGTAACTTTACAATCATGACAGCTATTGTTACAGCAGGTATAAAATGTATGACATTTACTGTCATTGATTACCGTGGCAGTGATGATTCTCAGTATCTGTCACGGGAGTGAAGCTCACATGAGGTCCGTTCGTTTTATCAAAATTTCTATATTACGGTTGTAGGTTTTTTAATTTTTAACTAGGTACTGTGTCTTATTATAGTTTAAAAGTAAATTGTTAAAAGTGATAATTTTTTTTTTTATTGTTACTTAATAAAAAAAAAAGATGAGAAAAGTAATCAAAATTGTTCAAAATGAAAATTGCTGAAAGCGGTCATTTTTTTTATTATTACTTATATAAAAAAAAAGATGAGAAAAAGTAACCCAAAAATTAATTTTTAATTGAAAGCCTTTTGAAACAATTAAATTATTTTTAAACCCTGTTCTTTAATTATAACCATTTTCAACAAAAAACATTCTGTTTCTCTTCATTAAATCATGTAAAAAGTGAGTGAAGGTGTTTGATAGACAAGGTCGTTCAAGTAATCGCTTAGGAAATGAATACTGATTTATCTATTCTTGTCACTAACTATTATTACATCAAATCGCAATATGGTTGTAAAAAATGGGTTCAATTTATTATTTAATTGGGGAAGTCATGTGTGTGAATTAATTTAAGATGGTCTGTTAACTCTTTACAACAAATTTATTTATAATTACGTTAGGTTTCGACCGAACAAACCATAATCTGGTACGAAATTTGCAATGACTCACAATTATTCTACTATTATACATAACCACAAAAATAAAAATAAATAATTTATTGATAAATATTTTTAAAGATATTTGACTATTTGAACATTGGATATAATTTCATTTTTAGGTATGACTCTATCTTGCAATTACTATCTATCGATCCTACAATTATTAGATATATGATGTTTAAAATTAACACAACAAAAACTGTAATATTTACATTTTACTTGTGTCTATAATTTTTGTTATTTTGGCACCGACCGATAGATATTGTCATCTGGTCGGACCATATTGGATGTAATTTTTAAATGAATAAAATAAAAAAACTAAAATTTAATAAATATGATACAATCCTAAATTGATGTCAATTTGTTAGTAATAAATAAATTAATTTTGCTCATGATAACCCTCAACCGGTTGTAAGTACTCATTAACTTTGCGCACTATGACAAAAAAATTAATATTACCATGATGAATTTAACTTTCAATTTTTTTTTGTGGAATTATAAAAAAAAAGATCAAAATTAATTGTTTTTGTCTTTTCGTTACTTTGTTTTAATTAAGTATACAATGAATATTTAAAGTTATTTTTAAAATTCACCGTTTTTTCTTTACTCTGTTTTAATTAAGTATAAAATGAATATTCAATGTTATTATAATAATTCGCCGTTTTTTCGTTACTCTGTTTCAATTAAACATAAAATGTATATTTACAGTTATTTTAATAATTCGCCGTTTTCAAGTTAAAAGCAAAAATCGTCCTACTAATTATTAATAAGTAGGTTTAACATTCCACCGAGAGATCTTCCTGGTTCTCATTTGACCAATATCAGATACCAAACAGGACGAAAAAAAATATTCAAGACAGTCATGTAAGGAATTCTCTCTTGTTAAATTTAGTATTGGTTGATATTGCCAAAAATGGCTACGCGATAAAACAGAATCATTACTTGTGCTTTTTTGTATTTTCGGGATAAAATAGAGATCACAAAGATGAAATTCGAATTAAGCACCACCAAAAAACATAAGAAAATTTTCAACAGTCCTCCAAAACCCCTCTTTGGTTCATAGACCACAGGTTCCCAATCTTTTTCCATTTGCGATTCCCTAAATAATCGGATTTTTTCCGCGACACCCTTAATACATAAGATCTTTTTCTAAATTTTTGACTTTCTTGAAAAATCGGAAAGCTTTCTCTTTTAAAAGCGAATACCCATTTAACAGCGAAAAATTAAAAACAGATACTATTTTCCTTGGGATAATAAAAAATATCCAATTTCAACTTTTTCTGTAATACCTATATTGAGACTGGACAACCACCTCAAAAGACTCGAAATTGCATGCTGGCGCACAAATTCGAGAATTGAAAATTTCAAGAAAATTGCTGAATTGTTAAATTGAACATTTCGCGGCCCATTATGAATCACTGGGTTAGACTATTAGTAATTTATTTAATAAATTTGAATGTGTTCAAGATGATTTAATTTATTCTTAAATCTTTACTTTCCTTATTTTCTTATTTAGTTTATCCTTTTATTTATAATGTGTACTTATTATTATTATCCATTTTAGTCATTACTTAACAGATTTTTTTTTTATATTTACTTTTCTCTTTATCAAATATGTACACATGGCATGATTGAGTACTTACAGCTGTTATACAATTTCTCTTGAGTATAGCAGATTGTATTATTTCCATAAACCTTTTATACACAGAAAAAAACAATTATTAACGAAGTAGACCATAAGTCATAAAAATCAGGCGTATGTACATGTCCTCACGGCTCCAAATATATTTCATAATTTAATATTATTAAAATAAAAAAATGCATTTGAACATTTGAAAATGGCATTTATGCAAATAAAATCAGAGGTAGAGATTAAAAAAAAGTGAAAACATGAAACTTTCTTAGGTTGCAGCCAAATTTGTTGTTTATCCAGTTCCAAGAAAATATTTATTATTATTATTAGAAATGAGACTGAAGAATTTATAGCTTAATATTTTAAAGTTTATTTTTATGTTTAAATATAGATTTGTTTTGTCTGAGTTACAGATTAGTTTTCTATGTTTTTTACTGAAATAAATAAATATTATGCTTTATATTTTTTACCTTGCGACTAAAACAGCCATCAAACAGAAGGCAATTATTTCTAGTTATTTTTTATTGAAGATCATTTCCTTTTTTAACATAAATTTCGGATATCGCTCAGTAAATCAGGTGCATTTGGTTATTTGCTCATCGTGTGCATTAAAAAAAGGTAGTATAATCTAAATATAACGGTCTAATAATGTGTTAAAATTATTGTAAGGTACAAGATTGAAAAACATGCAACGTTTTTCAGCAAAGTTAAATGATTAATCAAATAATTTTCCGTTACATACTCGAAAATGTTTTGATTAATCGTCGGGAACTTTTACATTAATTACCGTAATATGAAATTCCGATTCATTTATTTTTTTCTCTTTAATAGTCAAATTTTTTATCGTGGTTGGTTACACAGAAAAAAAAGAAAGAGATATGAAAAAAATCCCAAGAATCCTTATTCCCCATCAAATTTATCCGATCACTAACTAGTTAACGATGTCTTTTCTCTTTTTCTTTATTACCATTGATCATCATCGTTTCACAAATAAACCACACTGTCACGAAGATATCAGTACGTTACCCCAACGTTATTTTCCCGTTATAATACCGCGGGAAAGAATTCACTGATTCAACACCCTAGATAGGCAATCACGAAATCATTCCGAGAAGTAACTACTATCTAGTCTTATAGTGCTATTCCAAAAAGCTCTCTTCTCAGTAGTAGAGAATCGGCTACAGCGTAATTTCATTTAAATAACATGCAACGGAAGAATCAATTTCGAAAAAACTCTTCCTGGAAACAGTTCTTCGATAAAACAAATATTTCCATATAAATAATAGAAACATATGAAAATGCATCATACTCTTCTTGGGTTGTAGCATATGTTTAGGATTTTATAATTTGACTTATTATAGCTCAAGCACATTAATATAATTTTGTGCGCCACTTTTCTAAGTAACAATAAAATACTGCGTCGATGGAAGCCCATGTTGGTTGGTGACTGAACTTTATAAGCGTCCAATTTAAACTTGAATTTTTCATCCGAAAACCCTGATGAAACGCATATATATATACATATACATATTTATTTTGAGTACTCAAAGAGATGAATTATTCTCTAAAGAATCGCACTGTTTCGAACTGATCATTTTATCCATCAAACTTTCACACAATTAAAATTATTCTTAAGTAATAACTAAAAATGAAATATTAAATAATAACCAGTGGTTATCTCATTAAACATATAAATGTGAATTTAAAGAGATGAATTAAAAAATATTGTTTGAACGTACCACGTAAAGTTATGCTGGTTAGTAATAAAGAAAAAAAAATTAGTCAACAATTTTTTATTATTTTTAGGTTCTAGAAATAATTTTTTAAACAACTTTTGAGCCCGATTTTTTCAGACCTCAGCCGCATAAATAGAACCACATAATTTCATGTTCGTATGCATAGCCGTCTTTGAGATATAGTGATCAATGTTCAGTATGTAAGTGGAATCTGTTTTAAACATTAAGAAAAGGAACAGAAGAAAAATAGAGGACTTGATTTCTTCTACGGGCCAAGGTGAGGGTCCAGAGCGCTTTATTCAAAATGTGGGTTCGATTCCCGCCAGGGTCAGTCAAAATTTATTTCTAGGTAGCCCCGAGAAATGGATCTTGACATTCCCACTCTATGACTATATCGGTGCTCAATGAACGATTTGAGCAAAAAAACAGGTTTCTTATAGAAACTATCCAGAATATTTTCAAAATACAATACTTTGTTTATATAGACTGCTAATACAAGATTTTGATAATTTTAGTTTTGTATTGCAGGTAATATCAATATCTTTTCGATGAGTGACAATAATGTTGCAGGATATTTATAGTTTATAGTTCATCAAGTTATTTAAAAAAAAAATTTTTTTTAGGTATCAGAAATATTTTTTTTTTAGCCGCTGAGAGTTACGAAATTTTTTAAACCTAGCCTTTATAATAATTTCTACTTATAGGACTTATTTATTGAAATAGGGAACACCATTCGTCTGTTCAAGGCGAACTCGCTCCACCGCATTTAAAGAAAATTCATTTAAAAACAATTGCATCCCTGATTTCTAGAGTTTAATAAGATCTTGATTTGCTTTCGTCGTTTCTTGGTTTTTCCACCTTTAACAGGATTCATACCGATTATTTATCTCTATTGTTTCCTTATTTTTTACAGATGTCCTTATTATTTATTATATATCATCAAAACTTAAAAAATAATTCTATCTTCCCACAGTTACCAGTACATTACCTATTGTTGTCCAGTCTCCTAGAAACATTTCAAATTTTATCAAAATATAATTAAGTGGATAGACAAGGAAACAACCAAGAGAATAAAAGTAACCCATAAGTACCCTAATGAGAAGGAAAAAGACCGAAACATCGACGAGGGACTTAAAAGCAATAAAGATACTACAAGAAATATTATATTTTCACAAAATACATAATATAAGATAGAAAAATTCAACCTTCCATTGCTAAAATAAAAATGTTTAAGAATTTTACCATAGTAAATACTTTTCTAGAAATAAAATAAAAATAATTTAAGAGCCTATTTCAGTTTTTCAAGAGTCAATTCCAAAAAAAAATCTATCAATCCATATGGATAATATAATTAATGTATCTAAAACACATAATATTATTGTTTATGACAAATAGGTGTTGTCTTTAAAAATGTATTTTCTTAATTTTTTATATGGTTTAATCAATATCAGTATAAGCTTTAAATTAATGAACTGAAGTCACTTTTGTAAAGATTTAAATACTGCTTACCACGATTAACCTTACTGGACCAATCAAACATCATCATTTTTTTTTATAGTTGTTGTTATTATTATTAATTGTATTGTTATTAATATTAATAAGTATTAATAATTGTTATTAATTTTATAAATTATTTGTCATAAGGCTAAGATTGATACATAGTGCTTTATAAATTGTAAATAGCTTTTTATGATGTAGTTAGGTGATATAAATTTTTTTTGTTACATGTTTTTAGTTTTCAATAATAGGAAAATTTAAAATAAAATGCACAATAAAATGAAATAGTAATTAAAAAAACAATAAATATGAGTTATAAATAATAAAGAAATAAACAATTAATACACATGGTTAAAAAAATAAATCTAATATGAACATTATTAACAAGGTCATGTCCTTCATGCATGTCTCCAAAGGAATACAAATTACTGAATTCGATTTTGGTTTAGAACCTAAATTTCTTTTTGTCATTAAACATTATATACTTTGGTTTTTGTTTGTTTTTTCCTTACATTTTTTTAATTGCTATATCAAGTGTTGGTAATTATATTTGTATTTTACCTATGTCGATCACTCGAGAATTCTATAAGCTGTATTCGTTAAATTCTTTTTTCAGCTAAGACTCCCATTGGAGCCCATGGTTAGGGGTCAAATTTTTCATTTTGTAGGATCGTCACTCAATGAAAAAAGTAAATGCCATAGGCCGAATTCGAACCGGCACCGCAAGATCTCAGATCGGTAAGACTGCGCCTAACATCTGAGCTACGGACAGCCCCATTAAAATTTTATATACGAGGAGAAGATGGTTGGGGGTGCGGTCAAAATTTTTTTTTTACCACACCCCAAAATTCTTCTCCTCGCACAAGTTATCCAAAGTCAACTATCTCTCATAATTAATTAAAATTTATATATATGTATAAAGGTATATCTTACCCCCATACAATTATTTTATTTTGTCGATGTGCTAACAATCGTAATTATTTATTTCAATACAAAAATTAATGCCTAATCATTATTTTTATTATTAATAAAAATTTATTCCAATATCTGAAAATCCTCGCATTGGCAGCAGCCATTATACAGTGATATCTTTATACAACGGACAGAAGCATCCAGATAGGACAGATTTAAAAGCTCTTTTACCGAAAACTGAGATATTTGTGTCACAATACTAAACAAACGGTTTATCTTTCCTTCGGTATCTTTAAGTCGGTACGACCAATCATCCTGTCTCGTTTTTCAAAAGTCACTTTAAGTTTAAATTTTTCGTCTTTGGAATCTGTGGGAGCTCTAATTATTTCATATTAAATACGGGACAATTTTTCTCGTGAGTTCTGGTATAAAGTTATTTTTCCTTACTTCATAGATTTTTTACGTTTTACAAACAATTTAAAATGAATTATTATGAAAATATAAACAGTTCATAAACGCATTAAAAATTAGATAAACCTATTTAGGACCGTACTAAAAGAAACTTATGCTAAACTAGGCTCACTAACCGTGGAACGGTAGTAGTGGGGACCGCGGAGTGAAGCTATGAAGTCAGTCATGTGCGAGCCTCGACGCGGGCTGGGACAAGCGCTCCTCGCATCCTTGTTCATCTCTGTCTGTTCGGTGGTCGTCAAGTCCTCCCAGGTTCCCATCGGCCAGGCCACCTTCTTGTCCAGCTTGGTCATCTTCTGCTGCAGCTTCCCAGTCGCCCTCTACCGCTCCTACAACCTCTTTCCTCGTGGCCATCGGATCCGCCTCGTCATCTTCAGTATACTCAACAGTATCATGGTCCTCTCTGACTACCAGGCCATGCGACTCATGCCACTCGGAGACGAAGCTGTCATGGCCTACACTTCCATCATCTTCACCGTTCTCTTGGCAAGGATCTTCCTCGGCGAGCCTTGTAGTAGGGAGAAGCTGCTCTGCTCGTTCTGCATTGTCGTGGGGGTGGCTCTAATATCCTCGCCTGCTGCAGGCAACTCCTCATACCCTAACTACGGCCTCGGCTGTGCCCTTACTATCCTCGGGGCGCTCTGCGACGCGGCTAGCTACATCTTCATTAAAGAACTATCAGCACTTCCCTGCTCCGTAATCTTGATCAGTTGCGGAATAGCCTCTATGGTCGTTACAGGTATGCAATTGTTCATCTTATAACAATTGTTCAACAATATCATCTTGAATATCAAAATGGTCCAATTGATGGTTATATATATATATATATATATATTTGTAAATATTGTTGTTAGTTACCTGAAAATTTAAGAAAATCGACATTTTTAAAAGAGACCGGTAGAGACTAAAATACAGAAAATGAGTTTAAAAAAAGTTTAAATCTTTTCTTTCATTGTATCGTTGATTGAAGTAGCGTCAGATTGACGTTAATCAATCCATGATGAAGTTATATTTTTGTCAACGTCAGTTAATCACTTTTAACTCAAAAATTGAGTTTTGAGATATTAAACACTTTTTTATTTAACGTTTTTTGGTAGAAATCACAGCCTACTTTATTAAAACGTCACAGAAAGCAATATGTTATTCTCTACCAAAACATCATAGAACTACTTCTAAAATGTAGAATATCACAAAACTCAAGTTTACACCACTTTCGCATTCAACAGATCGTATCATGTGGAAACTGAAGATTTGATATTAAATCGCGATTAATGTTAATAATGAATTAAAATCTTATTAAGAAAAACTATTTAATTTCTATTAAGCATAAGTATTGACGGACCAACATTATTTTTGTTTTGATTTTCTGACGTATCTACTAATGACTATAAATCGTGTCAACTTAAATTTATGTTCAACAAAGCAGAGGAAATATATTTCATAAGCTTATAGAAATATTTAAAATACTGTTATTATTCATAAATACGACTTGAAATTTTTACGTCTAAAGAATTATCTATCAAATGTAACTAAAAATATTAATAAAAGAGAAAAATAGTCTCAGATTTAATATTATATATTATTTTTCTTTAAGATTGCTCTAAATAATATTTATTATCCTAAAATAAATAAAAAAAAAACTAATATTTATTTTAAATTACTCCGAGTTTACAAATTTACAAGTTGATATTAGTAAGCGAATGAGTAGGTGCATCGTTTTCTTCCAAGTGAAGTTATAAGAAATGGAAATATAAATTCAAAATAAACTGAAATACATGGAGATAAGAGCCAAAGCGTAGAAAATGTGTATAAAATAAAGAATAGTAAGATGACAAGAAATAATCTCGCTTTCATTGACCTATCTTGTTTAATCTTTGTTTAAATAAACACAAACTGAAATAGAAAACGAGATCCTTGTCAGATAAAGGCTTTAAATTATTTAATCAGTTCAAAGGTGGTTTTACTGGCATTTCAGACCAGGTAGGTGAAACGTTTAAAAATGTAATAAAAAAAGTAATTTAAAGAACACATAAATTTGTTCCCATTGCGTTTTTTAATGATGTTGATAGATCATTCTTTAATCATTTAAATATTTTAAACCATATAGGATTAGGTTTTGTATAAAAAGATTTGGAATTGCTTTTGTAGTTAATAGTAATTCTATATATGCCTGTCACTAATTTCGAATTACTCAGTGACAAATTAATATTAATTAGTTATTAAATGATTGGTAATTTCTTTTATTCCTGCTTGTTAACATCTATTATATTCATATTATTGGTATTACAAAATATTTCACTATATTTTTATCCATTAACACTCATAAATTTTACATTTTAATATACTTTCTGGTTCTTATTTGTAAATTTGTAGTTACTTTCATATTCATTTGCTAATTATAATAATTTTTAATCCACTCTTCAATTTAATTCTTGATTAGAATTTTCGTAGACATATTCCTAGTATATTTGAACATTTTAGCTGTCATATGTTTTTAGGTTTTTACTGCACGTTTCGCAGGTTTTTTATGCCACACAAATCCTGGCTTTGCTTAGATTAAAAAAAAAAAGCATAAATAAATGTATTATACCTATAAATTATCGTAAGGAGCCATGCAATTACTAGTAATAAGTTAAAATAATAATCAATAAACAATGATGTTGTGAAATGAACATTACATAAAATGATAGAATCTCAAAAATTGAAAATGTTTATGATTTAATAAATATATCAATACATAAAATATTAATTTATGCACATAATGGTAAAAGCTATTTTCGAATTCCAAGTTTGCTAGCTAATATTTATTACTATTTTAATGCCTTTTTTCCTGAACAACCATCCTATCCTTCAAAAACGTGTTTCCAAATGAAAGTTTTGATAGATTAAATATATATATATATATATATATATATATATACAATGAATTCTTTTTTAAATATACATATACATATTTATTTTGAGTACTCAAAGAGATGAATTATTCTCTAAAGAATCGCACTGTTTCGAACTGATCATTTTATCCATCAAACT
>NW_027111631.1:1083127-1141763 GCF_000696795.3 Halyomorpha halys
TATATATATATCATGCACAATTTTCTCATAATCACTATTTGAAACTGTACATTGTGCTATTAATAAAATTAAATTTTGTAACGATTTTTCATTATCTATTTTCTAATCACTAAAATCTCTTAGCATAAAAATTGAACAAAAGATCTAATTAAGGTGGTGAAGGTTCAATTTCTATAAGAACAATATATCGCAAATGCAGGATTTTTTTTCTGAGTAGATTGTCTCGAATACGAGTAAATTTTCAGTCAAAAATAACCAGTGTTCAGAACCCATGTTATGGATTGTGATTTTTTCAATAACAAAAATGTTTAACTCGGCGAATATCATCCTCGATCAATCACCTCTGAGTGTGGATAAACATTTCGAATCTTATCAGTAGGCCAGGGGGACTGTCAACATCATTTTATCCACACTGCAGAAACCAATGATGCGTAAATGGGAGTTTAAATTGTTCACAACCGTTTAATGCCCTATACTAAACTTTTTAAACAAATAATAATAAAAACATAGCTCTCCTCTATTTGCTGATAACGCATGAGTTATGATCTACGACCTATAATTTTTTATTACTTAATTTTGTCTAGTCTTATTGATTCACTCTTCATAGCTAAGAGTTTACTTGACCATATCATGTTAAAATGTTTGAGTACATGTTACAATGTTCTTCAGTGTTGCATGTGTCACACAAAGGTGGTTCTGAACCTCTCATCAAATACCTGTGTCAGATTACCTCTTCTTTTCTGCTTATCCTTGAGGAAGTATTCCATTACAGAACATCTTTTTTTCCAGGGAATTTTTTTATTTTGCTTTTATAAATCCATTTTGCAATATAACTTCGAAACTTTTCTGTTAGCAGGCTTAGAAGCTTCTAGAGATGTATAGTACATTGCCTGACTATCCCATAGACTATATAAGCAACTATATACAGGCTCCCGCTTCCTAGGGACACTAGAAAACTTCTATATGAAATTTTAAAAAAAGACAAAATTTACTTCAAAATGTTTACACTACGTTTTATTTTTGGATAATCTGCGACGTTACTTTGGGAATTCAATTAAATAGACCAGACATCAAATAATTAAATAGAGTTTTCAGGAAACGGCATAGACGATTTTTCTCAGTAGTTTTAAATATATTTTTGGATGCTATTTCCGACTTTGTCATGTCACTTGCTATCGGCTTCACAACAAAAATAGAAAAAAAACCACCTAAAATATTGTAAATATTTTCAGCTTTAATAACTAGAAAATTAAAAATTTATCAAAAATAAACAATCAATAAAAAAAAAAGCAGACAAAATTTCCTACGAAATGCTTATATTATATTTTATTTTCGACTAACCGGCGACGTCTCTCAAGCGCTCTTGAGATAAGTCACTTTTGGTTTCTACGTGAAAAAAAGAAAATACTTCCTTCTATCTCTCTGATTGTGCCCTAGCATCAACTCCACATTCCTTAAAGATAATCAGGTATGTCTTAGCCGGACAGTTTGAAGAGAATTCTTCTATAAGAAGCTCTATTTGAATCTAGATAATTTTATAGCGCTCTAGCAATGTTGCAAATTACTCGAAAATAACTTTTAATTGTAAGTTAGAAATTGTGTCCAGTTATATCTTACATAGAATTTGTATCTCCATAAAATTTTTAAATTTCTAGTTATCGGAAAACTAAAAAAAAAAAAAATAATCGTTATAATCAAATAATAATCCAATTATGCGAATTTTCGTCTATAATACATTATAACGGTTTTAAGGTGGTTATTCGATTCCGCTTTTGTTTTCATCAAATTAACAGTAAAAAAAAAATTCAAGAAACATGACTAGTTTTGTCCTAAGACTAATATTTTATTTGAATAAAAAACATATTTGACCTCTCCCCTCTCCTAAAACATACCTTCCATGATAGAAATTTTTATGAACTCTTCTTATTTTTCATTCTTTGGTATTGGACCATTTTTGATGTTTCATTACCAGGATTACAAGAGCGGAATAGGCCGAGAGAGAAGAGAATTATCAGGGACGGTTGGTTTCATCGGAAATGAAAGGGAAATAGCAATCTCTTTGGAATGAAATCCCAAGATGTAAACTAAAAATTAAAAAAAAAAAAGTATGTCAAGCCTTAAGGTACTCCAGCAGTATATGTCGTAGAGATGGTCCTAACTCGGCTAAGAATAGGCCATAAGAGTTACTCATGCCTGCATTATCACAAAACAAATAGTACAAGAGCCCAAGAGGAGAAAAAAGGCACTTATCTCACCCCAATTTTTGATTACTTTAATAAAAACTATGTATAATTACTAGTCAAAATTGATGAGTCTGCCAAGTATATATAGGGGAAATAAAAAATGGCGGTTGTTTCAATGCGATAAAAAAAATTAATTTTTCATTCGGAGCTCTATATCATAAAAAGTAGGGACAACACAAGAAAACCTAAGAGAACGTCATTTAAAGAAGGGTAAAATTGCTAAAATATGAGCCCTAACAGAGTTATTCCGTTAAATAGTTTTCGAGATATAGCTTTTTAAAAAGCAACATTTCATAAAAATGTTGTATGGTACGTACTAAAAGATCAGTAGTTAGTGAATTTATTTTGAAAAATCTATATCTCAAAAATCATTTGACGTGCTGGTGTCTATTAGCACTCAAATTAAAGCTAGTTTAATGAGCTATAAAGTAGTTTATTATGATTATCTTCGGATGAGTAATAGTTTACATGAAATTTACTAAAATAAATAGATTTATAGTTGTTCGGACAAATTGTCATTTACCAAATTTATATTCATATGTGAATATCATAAAAACTACTACCCCTACGAAGATAAGTGTCATAAACTACTTTGTAGTAAATTAAATTTCCTTTATTTTGAGTGTTGGTAGACATATGTGCGTCTTATGAATCTAGAGATATATTTTTTCAAAAAGTCAACATTTTATACGAACAACTAGAAATTTATATTTTGTGAGTTTATTTTGTCAAATATCCTAAAAAATACTATTCCTACAAACCTAAACAAGATTACCTATTTTGTAGTAAATTTAACTAGCTTTAATTTGAGCGCTGATAGACATCAGTACGTCCAATGGTTTCTGAAATAAAGTTTTTCATAAATCAAATTTATTGTCCGAACAACTATAAATCAATTTATTTTAGCAAATATTATCAAAACTACTATTACTACGAAGGTAAAGGTCATAAACTTCTTTATAGTCCATTAAACTAGCTTTAATTTGAGTGCTAATAGACATCTGTACGTCACATAATTCCTGAGATATAGATTTCTCAAAATAAATTAACAACTAAATCTTTCAGTAGATTTTTAAGAAATTTTACTTTCTAATAAGCTATATCGAGAACTATTGGACGTAAATAGCTCTTTTAGGGCTAATATTTCAGCAAATTAACTCTTCTTTAAATAATGTTCTCTTAGATTTTCTAGTGTTGTTGGTAGTTTTTTTAGAGCTCTGTTTTTTTAAGGTTTTGTAACAGCCGCCATGTTTTATTCTCCCTACCTATACTTGGCAGACTCATAAGTTTTGACTAGTAATTATACATAGTTTTTATTAAAGTAACAAAATATTGGCGTGAGATAACTGCCTTTTTTTCTTCCCGGCTCTTGTGATTCGATTGTAACAAACGCCTCTGAAATGTCAGTATTGTAATAACAATATGACAATCAGCCATATCATTCAGGAATGTCCATATTTCACATCACGTCTCAATTATTTTAGATTGGTAGAAGAATTAGTATTTCAATTTTTCAAATCACGAAATTTACTATGACAACTAGGTGCCTGTATTCGGAATTTTTTAGATATTAATACCGGAATAAGGGTAGTTGGAATTTAAGAAAAAGAAAAAACAAGTGCTTCTTTGTTTTATTTACCACTTTTATTAGAGGGAGTAAATAGCACAAAAAAAAAAAAAATTTGTAACTTATAAATTATAACACTATATAAAGAATCACAGAAAAGTGAAGGAACAAGAAACATATTATGTATTTAAATCACAAAAAAATGTTAATATCACTATTTAGTCTGTGGTACTATTACAAATTTTTGAAATGTGATCTTAAAAAACATAATGCATCATTGTACTGTCATTAGACCTGGAACGTAATTTTGTGCAAAAATTACTAACTGTCGAAAACGCTCTTTCTGGTGGAACTGTTAGCTTCTGAAAATTATACAAAAGGCTCAAAATACCGGTATTCAGTATACCGTGTTCCAATCCCTAATGATAACGAATAAACAAAAAATAAAATTAAAAATATATAGTAAAATAAATATAAGGAGTAAATTGCGATAATTACGTGAAGTTTTACGCCATTAAAAAGGAACTAACGAACGAACCTGGACATAAATAATTAGGGACATTATCGCCATGTACAAATAGGTTACGAAAAAATTTGAACGCTAAAAAAAAAAGTAAATAATTGTTCTTTATGTTTTTTTTTTTGTTTTTTTTAAACTTTCAACTATATTGTACCCCAGTCCGTTATCACGTATTATAAATTCTCAAGCACTGAAAGAATTTTCCAGCATAATTTAACTGTAAAGTAAATTTTTGAAGGAAAATTCTGAACATACAAATTGTTTTGTAACACATTCTCGTACTTCTACCGCGGTATCATGTAATCACTTTTACACTTGAATGTCAGCAGGTAACACCATATCTTCCTGTTGTTCAATAATAATATTTGTAAACTTAAAGGTAGTGCTTGGATGTAATTTAAACGATATTCGAAATGTTATTGTGGATTGTGAAGTCTGTGACCGCTGCTATTTGTCGGTTCTGTTCAAGAAAAACCATAAACAATGATTTCATTCTTAGTCCGGTTAATGAATGGACAAAAGGAAGGAATAGAAGAAAATGGTGAGATAGAATTGACTTCAGGAGAGTCTAAGAGAGGATGAAAGAAAGGGTGGGAGAGAGAAAATGCCATGGTTTTCGACTCATGACAAAACATTTTACGAGAAAAATTAATGAGTTAATTTTCCTACAATAATGAATCTTTGTAATTGACAAAGAGAAAAAAAAACAACTTTCAGTCATAATTACAATCCGCCTTTTTGTTTCGAGTTAAAAATTATCATTTCTAGGTTGGTTAAAAAAATGTATTTAACAAAAAACATAATAATGATAAGGTAAGAAGAGATGGTTAAAATTGACTTTGGATTCCTGGTTTTTATGTCCTTGTGTACATAAAAATGTGTTGTAAATTTATATTATCAATTACTAAAATTAGCAAAAGTTAATAAAAATATATATTTCTAGATGTTGCATTAACAACGTAAAATTAAGTTAATGAATGCACTAAAATATTTAATTATTATTACAAGAAAATCTATTGCCATAATAATCCATTTTTAAAAGTAATTTTTAAAAAGTATAATGAAATAGAGTTTTAAAATTTTTAATACCTTCAGTAAAAATTGATAAAATGGTATAAATTTAAGAAATGCTTGAATTATTAATTTATTGGTCATAGCGTATAATTATACTATGTAAATCAAGGGTATTCTTGTCAAAGATAGCTCATGATGAAAAAAATCTATGTATGTTGAAATCCTTTAAAAATCCATTACGTTGTCTCATTTTTGCTATCGAATGGACAAACATAGCAGTTCATTATCATAAAGGTTAAATTAGCGATAAGGAAAAGAGTCTTCTTGTTTCCTTAATGACGAGTCTCTTGACAGTGAAACGTAAACAAAAAATAAATAAATACCCAACTAGATTTATAATATAATATCACTTATGCAATTAAAGAAACATATATAATAAAAATCTATATATATATGCATACTTCCTTAACACTTGTATGACTTATTACACTTAACTTTTGTTCAGTACTACTTTGAAACTACATTGGATTTTAGGAACGGTAATGAGGAATTTTCAATAATTTAATATTCCTAATATCACTAAAACTTTACTTGAAACGGTATAAAAAAATGTTTAAAAAAAAAAAATTATTTTTCATTTGAAGCACCATATCTTTGAAACTACCTACAGCACTAAAAAATCTAATAGATCATCATTAAAAAAAAATATATTATCTCTAAAAGAGCTAAATATGTTCAATAGTTTCCGAGCTACAGTTTTAAAAAGCAACGTTTCATAAAGATAAATCAGTAGTTAGTCAATTTATTTTTGAAATATCTATCTCAAAAATCATTAGACGTATAAACGTCTATTGGCACTCAAATTAAAGCTAGCAAAATGTACTATTGAGTAGTTTACGTACATTTTCGTAGGAGAAGTTTTTTTCATTATATTTGCTAAAATAAATTTAAAAAATATTGATTTCTAGTTGTTCGGAAAAATGTTTTTTATTAAGTTCAAGCTGATCCGACAATGCTATATTTGAGGATGTATATAAATATAACGATCACAATTGATAGTTCGATATAAATTATTGTATTTAGTAAAAATTAAACATTTACGTATACTTTATTATAATAATAAACATAAATTAAAACTAATTCATGCGATGACATTCATTTCTAGCATCTTTGTAGACAAAGAGTAGTGGTTCAGGGTTTCATACACTACACCAAAGCACAAACTGAGTCTAATTATACAAATTAGAACCAGATATATAAAATAAAACGTGTGAATTTTCGCCTCCTCCCCTTTAATCAATGTTTAGTTGATGTGGGCTGATAGAGCCATTCAGTTTTCCAAAGGGTCTATTAACGTTGGAATTGGATAAAATGCAGACCAGTTATGAAAGATTATATGAAAAATAGTCACCGAGAGAAAAAAAAAATTCTTGGAATAAATCTAGGTGAAAAATTTCTAATTTTTAATTTCTTTGAAAAATGGTATTTAGTACTTTGAGACGAAGATAAAAACTAATACGAAATGCTCTTTTATAAAAGAAAATTTATTGACCTGCTTTAACCCGAGCCATGTTATGTTTTTATAATTTATCGTAAATATAATATAGCTTAATAGAATCAATAAAGCTCTTTTCTTATATCTTGGCAAGAGACAAATCGATTGGTTTACAATAACTGAGAAAAAAAAAAAAGAAAAAAAAAAGGTATACTTTCTGAGCTACAAACTAAAAACGCTCAATTTGGTTCATAACTTCTTTTGTACTCAGAATTCGGGGATTTCATTATCTTTTTAAACCTTCCCATAGTGAAAGGGATAATTTTGAAAAACTGCACTAATTCAAAAGTTTATTGTGGACAAAGATTCGACCAGTAGTAATTTTTAGGATATTTGCATATAAATATGAAATTTAGTCTAATCAACCAGGAATCAACATTTTGTGAATTTATTTTAGCAAATATCACGAAAACTACTGATCTTAATTTCAAATTTAACACACAAGACTAAAAAGACAAGAAACTGCTTGACGATTCCGACTATTACAACATTTACTAGACAGATTGTCTAAATTGCCAACCCATTACAAAAGACTGGTCTACATGACTATTATAAGGCCTATCTGGACATACGGAGTTGAGCTTTGGGGCTCCACTAAACCCTCAAATTCCTCTCCAATCAAATCCTTACAGTCTAAAATCCTTCGTAAAATCCTTAATGCTCCTTTGTCACAAATCGAGTCATCCACCAGGACCTCAATGTCTCATATGTTGCCGATCATATGGCCAGAACTAGATACCATTCCTTCCATGATAAAATTTCCAACCACCCAAATCCACTTTTTTCTAACCTGGCTTCTCCTTCATTACGTAATAATCCTCCTAGGTGTCTAAAAAAGATGGCCTCTAGATCTTCTCTAGAAATGTTATTGGAGTTCTATAAATGGATAGATTCTCCACATTATTATATCATGTCACTATGTCACCTACAGCGAATTTACATGTATATATTTTTATACAGTCGTAAATAACAATAAATAAGTTTAAAAAAAAATTTATAAAAATTGATTTTGAAGCTTTAATTCCAACTTTAGTCTAGTGGGAATCAAAAATATTATACCAATGAGAAGTCTATTTATCTTTAGACGATCAGTCATAAGGGCAGTGCCATCTTTGGAATAAGGGGTTATAGTTCCAAAGAGCCCCCCAAATCCTATGATGGATAAATTAAATCAAATTAAGAATGAACGGGGAAGTAAGTTTACGTCAATAAATACTAAGCACCTTATTAATGTGAAACAGGTGCTCTAAAAAAAATTTAGAAAGTAATTCATGATTTTTTGTGAATGAAAAATTGTCTGTGTAAGATGGTTGACTTTTTTTTTTTAAGTTTGTAACTTTTCAAATGTTATTTTTTTTTTTATATTCATTTAAAAACTTACATCCAATATGGTCCAACCAGATGACAACATTATCGGTCGGTGCCAAAATAACACATATAAATGATAGACATAAGTGAAATGTAATTATTACAATTTTGACTATTAGGGCGAAATACAACTAATAATTTAATTAACAAATACTAAAATGAATATAAAATAATAATTATTAAAAAAATTAAATAAACATAATTCAAAGGACTTTGAAGTGAATAATAAATTTACAATTAGAGAATTAATATAATAATGAGAATAAACAAGATGATACAGAATATAATAAAATAAGGATCCAATAATATTTAAATAAATAATATCTATAACTTGACAAACATACAATACTGATTCTAATCGTAATATAATGAATAATTATGTGAAATTAAGAAAAAATACAGGCAGATATTGTCATTTGGTGAAACAAAATCAGCTAATCAAAGAATCAGGGAATCGTAGAAGTAAAAAAATACCCAGTAAAATATTTCTTTTTTTAGGTTTCTTCGTGGCTGATTTATATATTAGTTCTTTTGTAAGCGATTGAACAGACATGGTACCATATAGTTTAAGGTTCGTTAACCAAATTTGTTGTCATTGGGTGGTTCGATAAATTTAAGTTTTTTTCTAACTTTTTTTAAATATATTATTTATTTTCTAAATCAATTTTAAGATAAGATGATATTTAACATGATAAATTCACAATCAAAATTATTTCACTTATTATTTTAATTATTATGTAAAATAATAATTAAAAAAAATTAGTAGTATTTTAGTTCATTTGATAACCCAAAGTTGTTTAGTGTATAATTTGAAGTGCCCCATATCCTAAATTGCTGGAGCCACTCACTAGGTTAAAGACGGCCCCGCAGAAGGGCGTTTAAACCTTTAAAATCCCTGCAATGCGAGAAAGAAATCGCACATTACATCGCGAGCCTTTCGATTGCCATTGAGAAAGCTAAATCACATTTCAAAATGTTTATTTAAATAAATTATGCCCTTGCCGACAGGGGCTCAGGCAATCAACTTGAATAATGGTCCGTGCGATTGTCATTATCATTTTGAGTCAATCATCTTAATCACTTTCTTTTCCTCATTGTTTTAAGACAAACCCCTCTTAGTGACCATCCTCTTTAAACAATAAGGGATCTATACGATAATAACGTTTCCCAATTTCTTCAATTAAAATTATGTATAGTTACTAGCATCGGCGTACCCAGAATCAAACCTAGGGGGTTGCATGCCATTGTAAATCAGGTTATGACAATGCAGCACGGAAAAGGCAAATGAAATCAAAATTATATATAATTGTCGTGGTGTCTTGTTAGTTATAACAATTAGTATTTGCTTGAAAAACATTTTTTTTTTATTGAATTAATAATTTTTATTTCACTTCTAATGTGGGGCAGCTGCTCCCGCTGGTTACACCCATGGTTAAAGTCAAAATTTGATTAGGGGGTCTTTCAACAATGATTATGGGAAATAAAAAATGGTGACTGATTCAAAATATTTTAAAAAAACTATTTTTTCATTTTTTAAAATCTCGGTCCAGATCTTTAAAACTATCAACAGCACTATAACAGAACATCATTTAAATTAGAAAAATCAGTAGCTGGTGAATTCATTTTGGGAAAACTATATCTCAGTAGGAATGTCGATGTTTTATCCTAAGCATCGATGTTTTTAAGCCAATGTTTTCTAAACATCGATGTTTTGTTCCAATTTTTCATTTTTTTCAAAAATTAACTAAATGAAAACCTAAAATTTACAGTATAAATAGATTCCTATCAACAATGTGGTTGAATAAAAAGTACCTCCAACCTTTACGCTAACGACATGATAGAGATAAATCACGACTAGAAAAACAACGATGTTTTAAAATATCTTTGCTCAATAATAAAATATCGTTGGATACAAATCTTTGCCAAAAATACAACAATGTTTTTGAACAACCATTTCAGTAACTCGAGGTCTGTTCCAACGACGACGTATAGTCCGGCCAGTTGGAAGTGGTTTTTGCAAAAAAGGATGCAACATTGATAAAAAAAAAACATCGATGTTTTTTCGGTATGTATTGTAAGCAACGATATTTTAAAACATCGATATTTTTTGTAGTCGATGTCCCATTCTTTGATACAAAAAGCACTTCGCATCTCTATATCTCAGGATCCATTAGCGCTCGAATCAAAACTAGTTGAATGTAATATTAAGTTGTATTTTAACTTCCATGAATATTTTCGATAACTGTTATTACAAAATGTAAATACAATATTTTACTCATCAGCTAACACAAGAATTTGAATTTATTTAATTGTGATGAATAATTTACAAAACTAAGCGACAAAGAGAAATAAATTAGGAGACATACTGCATTCCTTAGTGGCACTTCTATGAAGCGCTGATAAAATTATCTTTATATAGGTTAACAGAGACTCCTTAGTATATTTATTTTCTCCTTCTTAGAAATTTCTTTAATCTACATTAACTGAAGTTTCCCGTCGTATAATATAATTAAAAATTATGAACGAAATCAGAGCTATGAATAATAATACTTAAAGGTTCTTACTGAACTATTTATTTATTTTTAAACTTTATAATACCTTACTATGTTGTGGCCGAATAATAGTCCATTAGAAAATAAGCAAAAAAAAAAAAAGCTTTGCATTAAATGTATGCTAAAAGAAACAAATAATGTTTTTATTACTATTAATTTTTATTCCGAATGAACATTGAACTCAGTACGTTTTTTTAAACATATTATATAGTATATTGATAAATAAATTCAATATTATTTATTGAGGTGTATAAATACAGGCAACCACAATCAACGATAATGGGCTATAAGTTCATTCATGTATAAGCAAAATAATACAGAGAAAAATTATGATGAATAAAATAGAAAGACTACAGTAATGATAATAATATTAGAGGAACATTATAGCTGTAAAATAAATAAACCAATATAAAAATGTAATAATAGCTAAAGAGTAAATACTTTATTATAGTATATACGGTAAAGAAAATGTTAATAATTCCATCCTAATTCTCATTCGTACTTATATACAATATTTACTTTCATCCTTGGGAATCCAAAGGGGGCTTCTCTCAGGGCTTCTCTGCCGTGACACTGGTAATGAAAGCTCGTGGAGACTTAATTAATGAAGAAATAAAATGAGTGAGAGCGCTACAGATATAAAATATATAGAAATGTCTTTAAATCGAAACGATTTCAAAAACGAATAATCTATTCGGCCACCGTTTTAGGGTTTAAGTGGTATTATGTAAGTTTTTTTTTATTTGATTCGAAAATTCTGAAAAATAATTTATATAATGCTAATTAGCTAAAGTGTACAAAACAAATTAACTTAATTAACTGTCAAATTTGGTACCGAGATTTTTTTTTTATAGTTTTCTTATAGGAAAAGTGCCCACAGAGTGAAGTACTGTATTCACTCAAAAGATACGAATTGATAACAATTGAAGACGTAAAATCTGCTCAAAGAAATACAGCAAACAACTTTACGAACTTATATGGCACCTGTATACCTGTTCTTACCATTTCTTTTGACCTGTTGCCAAATTGGTCAATTATGTATTGTTTTATAAGTATTCAAATCCTATAATAAATTGCTAATAAAAATTCAATAATTGATTGTTGAGGAAAATACTACTAAATTAATTATAATTTGAAGTGAACTAGAACAAAGAACATATTGCTGAAAGGAAAAGAAAATACTGAACCACTGTGGCCAACGATTGAATTCATTTTACGATATTGTCTTTAACAGACATCCTTTTTAAATTTTCACGCAGGCTCATCGCATAACACAATTTTAGTAGTTTAAAAATTAATTATCATGAGTAAAGAAAATAATTTTTTTAGATGTCTCAAGGCCACTATTTTTAAAATAATAATTTATATAAATTAGATATCAATATTATTTGGGTTTTTGATCGATTATTTCGTCATTATCAAAAATTAATTAAACATTGACCCTATTTATCCTTGGAATAAGTCTTCCGTTGTCGCTACAATGTAATGTTTAAAACCATAATTTTTTATGCTGCAATAAATAATAAAATTCAACACATACAGACAGGCTGAAATGGTTCTTCATTATACAAAAATTACAAGTTGACCTGTCGAAACTTGGAGTTAATAAGGATATGAATTTTTCGAATTTTAATTTTACCTATGTCTTAGCTTTTCAAACCACTGAAAAGATAAGACATATACATATACATATACCAATATGTATAAATATAAATTATTTTCTTTATTCACAATTAAAATTTGCAGATTAAAACCTGAGCGGGGTAGCTCTCCTAGTTCTTAGGCAAGTCCTTATTCTGTCATAACAGACATGTATCTAATTCGTGTATAAGGAGACCCTCCTGGGTACACCTAGCCTCTTTTAATGAAAAAAAAAAAAGAGAAAAAATAATGGTTAACCTTGAACCTTACTAAGAGGTTTGCCGTTGGTCAAGAAACTGTACATAAAAGTAACCCAAAAATTTTTCATCAAGTGAAGCTACTACACCATCTAAGGGATAAGACTATTATATAAGCTTTATTTAAAGTATTTTCGGCGAAGATAAGATTAAAATTAATAGAACCATAATGGTAGATCTCGCAAAATCTGTGAAAAAATCTTATAATCTAATAGCCGTTTCGATTTTTAGCGGGTCAAATCACGGCCTTTATCATTGGACTGTAGCCAAGCGTTCGATAGTCGTATCACATCTGTTTCTACTCTGCCGACTGGAAAAGTTCAAGTTCCCCGCCGCCCAATGCCGATTAATCAGTAGCTACCTCAGTGGAAGGTCCTTCGTCGAACGGGTTGATGAAGAACTCTTGCTTCCAGCCTCCACCACTTGCGGAGTACCACAAGGCTCAGTACTGGGACCCTTGCGCTTCGTCATCTTCACTGCCCCGATTGTGTCCTTAGAGCATAAAGAGGCAGTGGTTGCAGTCTATGCGATATTGGATTCTATGCCTTCAGTGCCAGGCCTAAACGAGCTCTCACCCTTCCACAGAAAGTCACCATAGTAGCTGCATTAAAGAAAGATGGCATCAGGGCGAACCCTTCTAAGACTGACGCTATTCTTCATATTCATCATGTCTTTTCAGAAAGCCAAAAAGAGCTGCCTGCCTCGAAGATTCGTAGTAGATAAACAGGGACGGAAGATCTTTAATTCCATTCTCTACCTCGGTCTGACTCTAGATTTCACCTTCTCCAATCATGCCAAGAAGAGGCTCAAGCTGGCCTGACTTAAAACGTATAGGGTGCACCATCTGCTCACTTTACTGCGCCTGAAACTACAGATCTACAAAGCAATTATCAGACCAACTCTGCTCCATGGTGCTCCTTTAATGAGACATCTCTACAAAACTACGTTAAACAGCCTACAGAGTTTTCAGGGATCCGTCCTGCGAAGAATCGTCAGGGAAACCAAGCTTCAGAGGGCTAAGAACAGTGCCATCCGTGAAGAGCTCCAACTCCCCACTGTGCCGGAGTTCATAAGCCGACGATACATCAAATTTATTGATGGGTTGAAGGCATGCTCTAACCCTCTGGTTTGTGAAATTACCCCTCCATCAAGACCTGGGAGGTAGCAGTGCACCGTACCCTTAGTTGACGTCCTCGACGAGGGAAGGGCTTTGGACTCTACAGTCTAAAGACTTTACACTCACACCTAACCAGCGGAACGACCCTCCCCGTTCTAATAATCCACTGGCGTTAGCTAAATGATTAACTACCGTAATTGGACCCTGCAACTAACTTAACAATGCCACAAGGCAAACCAAGGCAATATTATACCAGTATACATTTATTATTTCCACTATGTATGTGGAATAATCCAATTCATACAAATGTATTGTATGAATTTAATAATAAAGGAGGTTACGAAAAAAAGAAGCGTGTCAAATGTGAAATATTCAGTGACTAGTTGAAATCTGCAGTTAATAAAGATATGTATTTTTCAAATTTTTATTATATTTATCCCTTAGTTTTTCAGTAATATATATATATGTAAGAACTTATTTTCTTTATCCACAATACAAATTTACAGATTAGTAGCTGAAGTAGCTCTTGAACCCTATAAATTTTAATCAATATCATTTTGACAGTAGCAGGTGTGATACCTATTTGATTATTATTTGACTTTCGACAGATCGACACTAAACCAAATTAGCTCATTAAAATCAAAAACGTAATCACCTTTGGATATTGTCGCTTCTGAGCTGAGCACAAACTTTTTTTCAGTTTCTGGATGAATTAAAACGTAAAAATTAGGCTATTCCGATTTCTCCGGCAAAAAATTAAAAATAAAAGTAATACGATTTCAAAAAACAATACATTTTCTTTATGGTTATTATACACCAATCGATTTGTCTATTTTTGAAGAATAAAAAAAACATAATAGTGATTCAATTAAATGATTGTTTATTCACTAAAAAAACGAAAAAAACTTAATGAGTATTTCAGTCAAGCAAATGAAAAACAAATCATCTTCGTTTGCAACGTCGTCTGAAACCATCAAATTCAATATTTCTAAGAAATTAAAAACTAAAAATGTTTAAACTTAATTTATTAGGAGGATTGTGTTTTTTCGCGGTGCCCATTAGTTTATATAATTGTTCCTACGATTATACTTCCTCAACATAACTGTTTAAAAGCTGAATTTTTGTTCTTTTTTACCCATATTGCAACCATTTAGATTTAATGCCCTTATAAGGTAGAAATATTGGTTTCAAAATAAAAACAAACTATTCTTAAATACTTTTTTTAAATTTATTTTCATGTGTTACCAGCATAAGTATACTTATATTAATTACTTTATTATTAAGTTTTCTATTATATAATTTACATACCTCTGTATCCCCTCTCATTTGGTATATTGTCTTCCTTAAACATTTATATTTATTGTAACTCCCATTATTTTAGCTTTATTTCTTCTTTGTTTTTCTATCAATGTAAATTTTAATTTTTTTTTAAATTTTATTTTATTTAATATTTCTTTTCCCCCTCTATATTATCATTTATTGTTTACCTAATTTTAATATTTTTTAGACTGTTTACTTTAAAATTATTTTCAAATGTGACTTACTTAACTGCCATCCCCACTCCTCCCAAATACAAACGGATCACTCAGACTTTGACTTCCGTCAAAACAGGTATCAATTCTGTCTCGTGCCTTTTCATCTCTTAATTTGTACTTTCTTTAAAATTTCTTCTCTTTATCTCTTAATATTACCGTTTTTATTTATTGTTTATAACCTTTAATGTTTATGTTTTATTGTATACCCTTGTAATTTTCCACTTACTTTTTTACTTACGTTAAGTGTTTGTATCTTTTTTAACCCCGAAGCGAAGCCCTGCAACGTGGGGCGAAATGTTGGCTCAAATAAAAATAGTACACCAATTTACTATTTGAGTTTAATTTGACCGCAACCGGACCAAATTTCATTTATTGATTGATACACACGGTTATTAAGCAATCTTCCAGTATGTTCAAAAACTATTCAAACTTTTTACTTTATATCTCCGGTTCTAATTTGTTTAATTCGATTTATTTGTGACCTTTGCTGCAGTTTATAGAACTGTAAAACAGCGCCAAGTTGCGATAAGATTGGTTGAGTCATATTGAAGTTATTTTTATTTTTTGGCGTAAGTGCTGGGCCAAAAAAAATTATTTTCCGATTTTTTCGAGAATTCGTTTTAAGCTCTCGATGTTGTAAACACGAATATGAACTTTGTTTCACTCCTAAAAAATCTTTTAACGCACCTATATTACCACTATTTAGATTTAATGCCGTTAATAATGGCTAAATATTACTTTCAAATAAAGAAAACTTTTCAAATGTTTTATTAGTTTCCGGTTCTAATTGGTTTAATTAGATCCGTTTCGTGCCCTTTAGTGCAGTTTATAGAACCCTAAACCGCTCCGAGGTTTCGTGTAAATTGGTTTAGTCGTATTGAAATTATTTCTATTTTTTACCATATATTTTTATTACATAATGTTATTTACTGCTATAAACTAAATCGATATAATAAGCAATGAATTAAATCATTAATACAATGTGTCCAAATAACTAAATATATTGATTTATATTAATCTTTCAATTGTATTCAATTACTCTATCAGTATCCCTAATCTAGTTAGCAGTTGGGAGGCATGGCCGGGTCTGCTAGTATGTAATGCAATCCTATGTATTTTGTAAGAAAGTAAAGGGTACCCACTTCTTAAGGCTGAGTGTGCCCCAAGAGGATCTCCTGTCCCCTGGGGCGATCTATGCCTGATACAACAGAATAAATAATTATATAGTTCTGAACCTAAAGAAAACGTTTTTAGGACGTTTCGGGACTACTGGATTACGGGATACTCTTTAGCTCTTATTTTAATTAATTTTCCTATCTTTTTTTATTATTTTAGCTTCAATAGTCATTGTCCTAACAGTATTATTTTTTTTATAAATTAAAATTTTATTACTTATGCAGATAAATTTTGATCATGACATAATAAATGTGCTATGTAAAAAAACAAAACAATAAATTATAAAAGCTGAAAATGTGGACACAGCACCACCGAAACGTCCTCGAAGAGAAAATAAATGGATTAGGAATCATGATATCTTTATTTTTAAATTTTTTAACCTTAAAGCAATCGTAATTTTAAAAAAAAATGAAGAACTGTAATACTAAATACCCTAATAGCCTACTGTATAGGACTTCAGTGGAAGTCTTCAGCCAAGAGATTAAACAACTTTATAATTAATAAAATTCATAAATTATAAAACTGTACCATAACAAATTAACTGAACAACTTTTAATAAAAATGATTTCCATACCTAAAATAGTGTCCGTCTCACCCTCGTACTTCCTTTTGGCCATACAAACATCGATGACACCCCATCAATTCACCAAACAAACACAACAATACAAATATTGGGTAGGGAGTTATTATATTATTACGAGAAACATTTCACCCAAACTCGGTCTGACGTAGAAGAAAAGTAATATAATCCTCCAACACGGCCAGCAAACGACTGAAGGATTTATTGTTAAGGTTTTGCTTGTAAACTAAACCATATCTTTATCAGCTAAGGAAATATTTTGTAAATTCGATTGTTTATATGAAGAAGAATAAGTATTTACTGTTTGTTGATATTTTACATATTATAGAGTCCAGTTTGCACATTTTCATAACTTGAAACATTCATTATTCGTAAATACATTCACCAAATTCGATATTTTTTGTACCCTTGGAAAGTTTTTCCCTCTTTCTGGTCAAAACAATAAATTATAGATTTGAAATCAATAAAAAGTCACATAACGCATATTTAAACTATCACGAATTATTTTATATCTTAAACTAAAATTGGGCTGGTATAGTCGAATTTGCAGCATTTCGTATATTATAAATTCTTTTGTGATACTATAAAAATATGAAGCAGTTATACCTTTTGAAAATAGTTAATTACTGTTTGGAATCTTGGAACATAATTCAATATAGGAAGCTTTGAAAGTATAACACTCTCTGAAAATATGCTTTCTCTATCCTCCAGAATTTCTCGATTTATTTATTCTCAAAATGTTTCAATCACACAATAAAGTTAATTATTAACAGTTAATATTATAATATCGATAATTTTCCTTCTGTGTTTTCGATACTATTAGATTGTTGAGTATCACTAATTCTAAACATGTTATCAATAACTATTTTTTCATATGTTTAGTTCTGTAATTTTTATGCTTGACCAAGAATCAAAACTACTAGTACTACTAGAATCAAAACTAATATCAATTTTGCTAGAGTAACTAGAATGGTATTGTCCTCAGAATTTTTTTTTTCCGACCACGGTTTGTCCACAAGTTTTGCTAAATCCTACCTAACACATACCCTCCATCAAATGTTGCTGTTTCAAAATGAGTGTCTTCTCTATGTGAAGAGTGATCCGAGATACAACATGATCAAGGTACAACAGTCTCCTATGTTTTTATTGAAATAAATAAATCTTGGAATTAGTTTGAACCTACTAACAGTACTTAACGCACACTGACAAGGAAAACCCCTAGGAATAAACACAACTTTCACTAAAAAAATTTACAATACAATTTCTCAGCAAAAGGCTATATGGAAGCCCTTTATTTTATAGAACTTCTATACTATAAATTTCTCGAAAGGAATTTCACAGTAAAAATCCTGATTTAAAATTAAACTTGAAAAAAAGAAACTTAAGAACTTTATAAAAGTTCAGAATTTCATAATAAAAGTCTAGTAAAAAGGTTTTTGCATAAACTGTTTTAAGAAAGTTCATCATAAAAAGTTTAAGTTAAAGAAACAACTTTTCAATAGCAAAAAAAATTAGAGAATTCTCAAGAATAAATTTGTAATTTTGGTTCTTATAAAATAGAAGGACACTTCTTGTGGTTATGATTGGACATAAATAGAAGAAATAAATTGATAATTTACATAAAAAAGTGGGGGAGAGGGGAGCGTCTCATGGAATGTTTTAATGACCTAGAAAAAAACCAAAACTTAATTTTAATTTATTTATTCGATTTAATTAATAAATAATAGTACATATCTTAATTTTCCGTATTTTGTAAGGCTATCAACTACCTAAAGTAAAAATTACTCTTTAAATAAATAAATTTTATCAAATCAATAATTTTGATTTTGAAAATACTATGATTTTTCATAAAGAAAATAATACATTAAAAGAAAAATACTTGGATCAATTTATATATTAAAAAACATTAATTATACAGTGAATTTTAAAACAGAATTGAGAAATCTGAACCAACACAATGCAGAAATTTTAAGTAAAATTAATTTATAAAAAATATGGGATAAAATTAATGGTGATAATTATAAATAACCTTGATATGAATTGTAATAATAAAAGAATGAGAAAATAGAACCAAAATAAAGTTGTAAAAAATAAATTAAATGCCTGACCTGAGTGTGGGGAAGGTTACAAATATTGTTGTGATAAATTATAATAGAGAAGAATGACTGTGATAAAAAGTTTTAATTTGATGAGAACAATTGACTAATTCAGTAATTACATATGATCCAAGAATTGCTTTTTAACAAAATTATATAATTCCCTGATGTTTTAATGTCTCATTGGATAATTTGTGGACTGATATTAATGACCTGACAGAACAGCCTGCATAAAGTTTTTTTTTAAAAGTGGTATGGTTCTAAAATTGCATTAAGATATAACGATTTATTAATATTGTTGTTATTTGTTGAAAGTTGTTAAAGATCATACACATAATAAAAACTGTTTGTGATAGATTGTCGTTAAGGATGGCCTAATTGGCCGAAACGTCGGACTTAAAATAATAATGATATGCTAATGAAGGCCTAACGAACCCGAAGGTTTGATTTCGATACCACCAAACGCTCTCTACATACATCCTATATCAGTTTTAACGCAATCCTCCCATCTACGTTTCGGTCGAAATTGAAAAATAACAAGCATTTCCCGCCTTCAACCTAGCTTTTATTTTCTCATCAATTTCGTTTTTTCTGGTTACCGTAGAACCAAAATACTTAAACTTATCTACCTGTTCAAACGTATTTCCTCCTATGCCTATATCACCGAAATTGCACGCGTTTCTACTACTATCCATGTATTTCAAGTTATCCGCATTTATTTCATGACCTAGTTCCTTGCTGGAGTTTATTAACGTGGTTGTATTTAGTTCTATAGTTTCTTTGTCCTCACCCAATAATACCAAATCATCAGCATACCCAAGTACCGGTATTTCACCACCAAAGATAGGTGATAATTAATCACCTTGTTTTAAACCCGACCGGACCTGGAATTTCTCAGAATAATGATTACCGACTCGTATCTTATGAAACGTTTCGGTCATGCACATCCCTATGAGATTTACTAACTTCTTTCGTATTGTCTGTTCAATCAAAATATTATACAGCTTCTTGTGGTCAATAGAATCCTGAGCTTTTCCGAAATCTATTTATAGCTGATTAACTACTCCGTTGTATTCCAACTTTTTCTGTAAGATTTGCCGTAATGAAAAAAATTGATCAATAGTTGGACGTGATTCGACTAGTTAAGATTAGCGTAGATATTTTACAACATACAGGAAGGGGTGAGATTCCTCTATTGTTATTAGAATCCGTCGTCGGGCCCTTTTTGTGAACAGGAATAAGTAGAGACTCCTTCCATTCCTCAGGCATCTCCTCCTCGTTGGATTTATAAAGGAATAAAAATTTTGAGACTAAAATAGGATAAAATTTAGTTTTTTAAACAATAATATCCAGTCTCAAGAAAGTTTAAAGATCATAAATAAAATTACTCTTCAAAGCAGGGATGTCCAACCAAAGTTAAGCTTGCCACAATGCGTTCTGAAATGGCACGCGGCAGGTCGGTAGATTTTTCATATTTTTATTTGATTAAAAGAAAAAAAATGAAGATTTCTTTCTCGTATGAAATGGTAATTTGGACCTGGTGTGTTTTATAGAGGTAGTAAAATAATATAGAAATGCTAAACCAAGCAGGGCGCAAGCAAAAATGGTTAACAATTTTGATAGGCATCATGTGTGGGCAAAGCTTGGTACAGGAACGCGTTAAAAAAGGTTGTGCTGCATTAAAATGGTAACCTAGAAAATTTGGTTCAGTCTTATTTCTAGGTGACATTTTGGGCGAACAGGGTCAAAACGACTGTACGTTCACAAACTTTCATATTTTCACACCTCTTGTTTTGTTTTATCACACCCTCCAATTTTATTTAAAAAGAAAAACACAAATATGTGATGCGACGTTAATTTACAATCCTTATGTGAAATTAAATTAATCTTCTTACACCTCAAAACTCCCTTTTTTATTATTACGGATGGCAAAACTTTCCCTCACTATATATTCCTTATATCAGTTAGTGAAACAATGGTCTTACTATTGTTATTAACTTCCAATTAAACACAAAAACTTTTATTTTATTGACTAGTTAATCATCAAATTATTCCATATTTTATATGAATTGCTTCTAACCAATAATTAATAATAATGAATAATTATTGCAAATAAATAAAATTAAATGTTCATTACAAGGAGATTTTTAGAAAATTCTGTATTTAAACCTTATCAGAATATTTCAATAAGGTAAAACTGAGCTGATATTAACCTTAAACCTATTGTATTTATGTTGAAAACTAAGATTCGAAAATTTTTCACCAACACTATAGTCACATTTACTATTTATCATTAATAGATAAATGAAATTAAAAAATAAATTTTTACACTTTTCAAACAGTTTGTTTAGTGTATTTGCTTAAATGGGAATGAAATTATGAAACCAAGTGCAGATGTTTACGAACCCAACCATGCACACGATTTTTATTATTACATTAATAAGTTATATAACTTCATCCAGGTACTTTTCTCATAGAATTCAGAAACCAAAGTCTAAAATAAATATTCATCTTATTCAGTATATAATTCGTCTCATTAATATAAGACAATAATAGCGATTAAATTTAACCTAAAAATAATATAATGAACTTTGTAATAAAAAACAATACGTTACAGAAATACCATTCATGTCATCCATACCGTCTTTATCTGAAGGCACTTACCTGAAATAACAAACAAAAATTAATTATTATGCATATAAATTTCAAATTGATTGTACAATTATGTTAATTAATTATAATTTTATTTTTATAAGAACATTTTATATCATTTATATAAAAAATTGTATATACGTTATTTTCACAAATTAAAAACGATCTTGTTGAAAGTATTTTTTTTTAATTTAAGTCTTGAACAAGTTCACTAACTTATTGGTTATATTTGACTCCTCCAGACTACTATATATTATTATTAATCTCCTTCCAATTAATATTAACTGCTACAGATGAGAATCGAACCCATACCGCTCCGAACCTTGCTACGTTATTGATAGTCGTAAAAATAACAGAATTCTTACTAACATTAATAAGTCATTTGTTTTTTATTCTATCGGTAGGATAGGAAGTGCAACAATTAGTGAAATTAGTATATATAGAATAATACTATGTCTTTATTAAAATCTTCCAGGGCTTAATCATCAATAATATGAAATTTTAAATTTAAATTTAATATGTGAATGATATGTAATCCATTATTTAGATATTATACATAAATGGTACCTACCTTAATTATACAAATAAGACCAGTCAGTGTAATATTTATAATTAAAATTTTTTCTATCAAAATATACCACTTTGGGGAAATTATCATTTAAATATTATTAATGGTTGCAACTCATATAGAAAAGTTAAATTTTTATTGAAAATGTTGATTTTTGTTTCATAGGAGAAATTTCTAATTATTAAAAAATTAATTAAGTTTTTGATATACAATTTCAATTTGTCTAGAAGAAAACTTACTTTTCAGAAGTGGATATATTAATTTAAATTACTATGCCCAAATTTTTAATTTTTTTGTTTTATTCTAAAAAAAAAAATAGACTCCATTAGTAATTTATAAAAAGTTTCATCAGCTAAAATTAACCAGAATATATAATAATGTCTTAATCTCGATTAAACCGATAAATAAAATAACATTACGGTAAATATATTTAGTAAATAATATATTTTTTTATTTTATGATACTTCGGAAAACAATACACTTTTAGATTGTCTGCTACACGTATCTAGTTGTAATAAGTTGAGGAAAAAATAAAAACTGCGTGCAAAACCACATTGTATCAATGTGGTAGGCATCGAGTTGTAACAATTTAGTTGTAAACTAACAATATAATTTGGTGAAATAGATTTTATCTGTTTATTTTTCATTAAAATAACTGTCAAGATTTGTTATAAAAACTTTTATTGTAAAAATTTAGATAGTATATTAATTAATACATTACTAATTAAAAATTAAAACGCATAACAAGGAAATTTATATCAACAAGTAAAAAAACAATTATTAACCAATAATCGACTAAAGAAAAAGAAAAGAAAATAGGAAAAACAAATAAAATTATATATTAAAAAAAAGTTTTTTCTATTTTTATTAAATTCTACTACGTAACCTTCTTGATCTTTTGTTAGTCTATTTTTCCTAGGAATGAGCTTCTTCTTCAGGTGAAGAAATATTTGGTTAGTGAAATAGAGACTGAGTAATATAGGGTCACAGACAGTTCATGGACACCCTGTTTTACAATCAATATTTTACGATTTTTGTGATTTAGTAATCCTTGCTTTAAATGTATATGTACGAGGAGGTTCATGAAAAAAAATTGGCGCGAAATACTCACCTATCACTTTCATCAAATGAAAAATGAGTTATTTTCAGCTGTTCAATTAATTATATTATAATGAGTTGTAGATAGTTGACCGTAGATTAATGATTGGAGAAGTTTGTCGGGGGGTGCGGTCAGCAAAGAACAACATAAATAAACAAAACCATCTACGCCACAACCCCTGATGAAGTCCTGAAACTCAGGTCGAAACGTCGGCATAAAATAAATAAATATTGTTTTGTTTATTTATGTTTTTTGCTGGCCGCACCCCCCGACAAACTTCTCCAATAATTATATTATACTTGAATCTGTGAGAATGCTTTTTTCTTCTCCTTAAAACAATATTTTTTTGTTTATTGAATTTAAGGTAAAATGACATTTAATAAACCAACAACAAAAAATATAATTGTCTTTAAATATGTTTAGAGCAATGGAAGCCGGAATTTCTTCTTAATCCAAATAATGTGGGTTGATTGATCACATTTGTAATTGCAACCTGATGATTATTTGCAAGATCTGTGGCCGTAAACAATTAACTACGTCAAGGACGCTTTAGAAAAGTGGGGTGTTTCAATTTACAGTTCCCTGTAGATGGAGTGAGATAAGGTGCATTAAACACAATGATAATCCGTCTGTGAAGGTTGCGGGGAAAACCTTTTCAATTTCACATACAAAATTTCGAGATAATGCACTGCAATATAAACTCGCACTTGCAGCTTTCGGGTGATTTGAGTATGAGCACTGATGGTGTAATGATGACATCGGAGACTGCCAATCGATCATTTTTATAAGAATTATTGATAGGAAGATGTGTTTAAATAGGCTTCAAACATTTTACAAAAACTTTTGTCAAACAATAACAAAACAACGAAATATAAAAAAACATTAATTCATAAAAAAAAAAACATATAGGAAAATTAAGTGTCCAACATATTTTAAGCAAAAAATGAACAGTTCATTTTTTTCTCCAAGCTCTACTTTATTTAAATTAAATTTGTAATAATAATATTGTTCATTCATTTAAATCTTACTCTGTTTTTGAGCAATACAGTAGTTTGCCACAATTGTATCTTACACAAGTGTGTCCCTAACGTCGAACTGCTACCAATAGTCAGTTTATAATTTTTTAATCAGTCAATTTTCCAATCTTCAACTTTTTAAGTGGCCTCCTTCTTATCGGTGGCCATCCAGGAGCGAATCATGATTATTCCCCTCTTGTAAATTGTATCTATGACTTAATGCATTTTTATTTCTTCTAATCACTCCTTAAAAACTTTTACACTTGTTGCAGGTCCGCTGAGCCTCATCGAAGCCTGGACGATGCCAAAAGAACCCATCAGCCTCACCACTATAACGCTCCTCACCTTCTTCCATGACATCTTTATCATCTTGGCCCTAAGGGCAGAAGAAGCGGGACTGGTCTCCTTGGTCCAGGCTTCAGACATAGTCTTCTCCTATATATGGGAGCTGATCTTCTTTGAAGAACCTTACAGCTTTCAAAGAGTATTGGGTGCAGGTCTTGTCTCTTCAGCAGTCTGCGTGGCCGCGCTGGTCGAGAGGACACCGTCGGTCAGTCTCTTGGAGCGGAAGGAGTTGCCGCTGTTCCTCAAGACCACCGACTCCAAGCTCCGCTACGAGATCGGCCTTAGAGCTGAGGAGGTATTCAAGTGGTTACATCTGAGAGAGAGGTAGCGCTCGAACGTGAGGCAGTAGATTTCTCTCCATTTACCAAAGAAAGAAACGCTTCCCTGATGCAACGTGAAGCGTTTTAGAATGTCTGTGAGACATTGGAAACTATATTGTGTCAATGATGAAACATTAAGTTACTATATCTTCGGCACTATCCTGGGCTGTTGTTTATCTGTGATATTTGTGTAAATAAATAAATAAAGCCTAGCCTTCTACCTCAAGATCAAATCTGAATGAACACTCATATCACTGCGATACGATCTAAATCATCTTCACAACGTATATGGACATAATATTTTTGTAGTATACAACTAAATTAAATTTCAAATGATACAATACATGGAAATAAATAACATTGTGGTAAAACTTGTCAGTGAAATTGTAAGACCTTATATTAAGGTAAAATAAAAACGTTCCTGCACAATTAAAATTTCAACATGACTAAGCTTACAATAAAATAAATTTGTACATATTCTCAATTTTTTAGAAGTCCTTCTATTGTTTTATGGTTCTTAAAAAAATACTTCATTAGTAAAGCATTATATATTTTTTTACTTTATTTAAAACTTCTAATGTTTACAGAAGTGGAACGCAGGTGTGTTTCCTGCCAAACTGGAATAGATAACATTTTTTTTTCTAAAACTAACAATGTTCTAACTTATTAGAGTTGAAATAAAAAAATGGAATTAATAATAGTACCCTAGAGATCTTTTATGTGTTAATTTTTTTTATTTTAACCAGTCCTCCAGAAGAGATATCGCAGCTGGAAAAATTTTAAAACTGTGAAAAAAAACAATTTTGAAGTAAATTTAATTTTTCAATGGCAAGTTGCTCACCACTAATATATTATATTAAGTAAGTGTACACATATGCTTATAAACATAAAAAATCTGATTGTAGGACGATAGTCCGAGTGGCGGTCAATAAAGGTATAAAAATAGTAAAAGAAAACTATTTATTGTTAATCAGCATTTCGCCCCACTGTGCACGGCCTCGTAAATGAAAAAACGAGATACAAACATTATAGAATTGGCAAAACAATTGTTATGTTTATAAAGTATATAAAAGAGAAGTAATATATAGATTCGTATTAATTAATTAATAGAAAACTGGAAATCCCCCATAGATTTTATAGCCTTGACTCGTATTCAAACAGTAGAGACAGCACATGAGAAGCTCCAGATCAAAAACTTCATTTTTTAGTTTCTGAGATAACTTATCGATTCGGGGAAAAAATAGATAGGATGAAATTCATTTTTTTTTTATACCTATCTCCAGAGCGCTGCAAATTATTTATAATCTGTCAATGTTTCAAAAAGTTGTATACTTTACCTTCTCGCCGCCAAATATAATTTACAATTCCCATGCAATGTGAATTTTATGAGAAAATGGACAAAATGGATTTTGGTCCGAAGCACCTAGAAATACTTATAAATTCGTCCCAATATTGTGATAGCCTTGAGGTGGGTACATATTTTTTTATAAACTTACTATTTTCTTTCATTTCATAGAATTAAATTTCATTTTTACCCGATATTGCATCCACGTTCTTCGAAATGTGTTAGTTCAGCGATGTATTACTGCAGAGTTAGCAGGTTGATTGATGCAGCTCAAGTTGTAAATTGAGATGGATAAATCGCTTAAGTTTTATTCTTAATATACGTATTATGGTGCATTTCTTGCTATAAATGGTATAATGACCCTGTTTATACGAGGTCACCCGGGCATTTGTCCAAAGTACCAGTTTTCGAATTGCGAAAAAAGTATGACCATTAAATTTGAGGGGGAGGGGGAAAAAATATTTTTTTAACAACCGTTAATCATTTAAATGTCTACAATACATGTCAAATACTACTATTGAAAGTACAAGAGGAAGGCGAGTAATATCTCCGTGGTTACCTTAGACAGACTCAAGGGTATTTGTTAGATTATATAGCAGTGTGCATTAACATAAGAAGAGCAAAACCAAATATTATAGTAATAACTGTATTTACTATACCATAACTTTTGTTTTGATAACGTCTGTTATAACTCAACAAAAAGTAAAAACCATTTTTCGAAAAAGACAAAATATGTCTTTAAAAAAATCTCATTTAGTTTTTAGAGTAGGTTTGAAACTTATAATATATAAACTCGGACTTGTGTTTTTTTTTTACACTTCAAAAGAACAAAAAATTATAAGAACCTAAAAATTATCTGCGTGAAGCACATCCTGACATTGTGTGTATGTGGTTTTTTATTATGTTATGGGGAGCCACTAAATAAAATTCAACCCTCCCAGGCCGGATTCGAATCTGCGTCATTACAGTCAGGAGAATGCCAAGTTTTTACCTCAACACGCTCGACACAAGCGTTCATAGTTCATTAATTAGAAACTAGTATTTTTATAAAATCATGATCTCATGGAAAGACCTAATGAAGAAACTACTAAATATTTGGGATTGATGTGGAACATTACATAATTAAAAAAAAAAAAAATTAATAATCAACATCGTAAAATTGATCTAGAGAATTTTTTACAACAATAAAGAGCATTATTATTGAAATTATAAATAATATGTACATATAATACAAACAAATCAATTCACCAGTTATTCCAATAAAAACAATTTATTCAGTGGCCCAGTATGTAACATTCTATCACTAGATGCTGTTCGGAAATAAACCAATTAAGAGTTGTCTAACAAGATGGAGGATAAAATATGTGATTAGCCAGTTAAACAACAGAGTGCTGACCGCATAGCAGACCGCTTCCTCGACTCATCTGGCTATTTGGAAAATACTGGAATGGTTTGCTGGCTTCTATAATGAACATTCTATCCACAGTCATCAAATTAGAGCAAGCAAAAAATTATAAAAATTGAAAATTGTATCCATGAGAACTTAGACATAGTTTTATTTAATCTTTTCCCAGTTTAGCATTCAGTTTATAGAGCGGGTATGCAAGAACAATGTTGCAGGGTCAAGGAGAATGTCGTAAACAGTGAACCGTCTTAAGCCATATTTTCTTTTCTTCTAATTTTGCCCAATATTAAGATATAAAACAACGGAAAAGCATTAATGACTGACTTAAAACTGTTAACTAGTCTGATAAAGTAAGGAATTGAAAATTTGAGATTTATTCGATTTTCGGCCAATGAAACCTTAAAAATCCATCCTAATAAGAAAGATGTTATAACAAACCAAAGTAAAGAACATTAAATTAAGCGTTGTACGAGTACCATAATAAGTCGGTTAACGGTCGTAAACCACTTTAAGTTTTTTTTTTGTTCATACACGACAAGAACAGATGGTTTACCACTATATCACTTGGCCGAATAATTACGTTATGGTACTCATACAGCGCATAAATTAATGTTCTTTACTTTGTTTTATTATAACAACCCTTTCACTAGGATACACCATTTAGGATTTATAAACCGGAAACCAACTAACATTTGTACTTCATTAGTTCACCAAACTAATTAAGTGCTTATTAACAGTTTTAGAAAATGTCCGAAATGCGTTTTCGTGGTAAGTTTGGATTCATATATATATTATAACTTAATTTCGGGCTAAACTTAAAGAAAAATTTCGGTTTACTGTTTACGTCAAACGACTCGACAAAAATAATAAGTTATACATTTGCGAAGAATTTAGGATTAACTTTTTCGAGACGATGCACCATTTAGAAGCTATATGCAAAAAGAATAAAAAGACTTAATTCGCTCTATTATTACATTAATGAGCTAATTAATAAGAATTTTAGAATCGCTAGAGATGCGTTTCCGTGCTAAGTGTAATAGAAACTATTTTTTAAATTTTTTTTTGCAACTGTTGGTTCAATGAGATGGATTTTATGCATCGGGCTCCTATATAATGAGAAGAATTTTCAGAATCGTTGCATCGGTCATTGTTTACTAAACATCCGGTCCCGTAATATATGTAATTAAATGGGTATTCAAGTCCCAATTGGGCAATTACTGCATTATTTCAAAAACGTTTAGTTATCATGTACTGGTAAGTACATGAGATCATAACACAATAAATATTAGAAGGCAATCCTTCCCGGTCAACCCGCCCTACTAAACCCCCCTTTTTTATCCTTTATTGAAATAAAAATTAGTACTTCATACATATATAATACATGAAATGTATTATATATATACTTTTACTGTGTCTTCTCCCTTTGATTGTCTTGTAGCATTATAAGGTGTTGATATCAGTCCAGCTAAGGTGGTATAGTCTAAAGGCTACACCATGGAATTAATGAAACATTAAACCATTTCGCTGGTTCTCCCTTTGACATTTGTTTTTTCGTAACCTCCCTTTGACAAATTTAGCTACAGTCCTATATTACTTTTGAAACATTGGCTTAAAACAGGAAAAGCAATCTTAAGATAGTTAAATCGAGCAATATTTAAAAAGTGGCTAAAATTGAAAAAAGCTGCTTGAATTATATTGTTATTAGGGGAGGAGAGGGGAGACTAAGGCTGATACTTTCCACATTTATATAAAATATTATACTGAGTACATTAATATTTAAATTATATAATTGATTTTTATATCTCAACTACCTTTCCGTTTACATACCATTTCTCCAAATTAATTTCCGATTTTTAATATTTTACTGGAAGATCGCTGCTTGACCGTGTTTAATATATAAAAGGAAAATGGTAGTCCGGGTGCGGTCTAAAGAACTCAAATAGTAATTGAACTATTTATTGTGAACCAACGTTTCGCCCCCATTCGCAGGGCTTCGTCAGGGCTAAAAAAGATACATACAACTAAAATAATGTAACAAAGTTGGAGAACAGATAATATGAAATAAAAATAAAGTAAGGTATGGATAAAAGTGATTTAAAATATGTAAGAGTTTGAAAAAATATAAATAAACAAGAATTACAACAAAGTATTAGACAATTAATGAAAACGGAAATAATAATAAACTAAAAGTAGATTGAGAGATTAAATTATATTAATAATATCGTACAAATTAAATAGAAAATCGGTTCGTATTTAGTATAAACTGAAGAGATGTATAATTTCCGGATATAATGGGATATCAGAATTCTCTGTATGTACTACAAAACCTATTTCAGTTGAGAATTTTACGCGAAATAAAAAATAATATTGGATGCTCAAGATTTGTCTAAGAAACAATTGAAAATGATACTAAAATTTTGTGTTTATAGCAGTTGTTACAACCACGAATTAAAAGTTTGCTGTTTCGATACGCACGGATCATGTGGCCTCATTACTCATAATTATAAGTCACAACAAAAATTATTCTCTTTTTTTTTTTTTTATTTACATAAGGAATTTAAAAACATAAAAGAGTGTTGGCTTAATTTTGTCTCTATCTTTGCACGATAAAATTATTTATTCGGCATTATAAGTAATCAGAGGTTGGGCATCACGGAACCGTGGAAAGTTAGTTTGATTGAACAACATTTAACGACAAAGAAAAAAATTCCTAAACAATGGCACACAGACCGCAGTCTGAAACAGTTGGTGGAGATTTCCTTCCGACCACAGCGTGCTACGTGACTCAGTGACATACAGAGCTTAGAGACGGAGCCAAGCTAATTTTATTTAGAGTTAATCGGTTAAAAAAATTATATACACAATATTACGAAAAATGTACTGAAATATTGCAAATAAAACTGATAACCAAAGAAAGTTTTTTTTTCAGACAAGCACGAGGAAATCAAATTTGAAAAACAACTAATTTTTAGGAAATATAATTGAATCCTTTTCACTAATTTGACTTACGTATTAAATATAAACTAAAATTTGTATTTATTACTCGGACGTTTAATTTTTTAAACAGTGGGTGCTCGTCTGCACGTAATAAATCTATAAGTATATATATATATACACGTAATCAATGTATGTATATATATTTTACAACATAATAATCGGATTTATCACAAACATTTTTGATTATATTGACGATAGACAGGATTAAGATATTGACGAGTTGATTATATAACAGGAATCGAATTCCAATTAGAACTAGAACGATACTGCTACTATTAATATTTTTACTAACGCCCACTACTCTACACCAGTGATGAACCATAGTAAATATTATTTTACTGGTAGATACTTTAAGAAAACAGAAAAATTCAATGTACATTGGATTAATAAATAAAGAAAATTATTTAGATATTTGACAATTCAATGTAAAAAATATCTCCATAATTTATAATAATACCATATCGTTAAATGAAGAATGAAAAATATAATAAGAAATATAATAAAAAAATTAAGGGGGCACCCGGGTTTGAACCGGGGACCTCTCGATCTGCAGTCGAATGCTCTACCACTGAGCTATACCCCCGATGAATGAAAGCAAGAATAATAAAATAATTACACGAAATTATTATTATTTTTCTTCCTTTCTTATCTAAGAAACCTTTGCATTGTCTAATATTCTTGTTATTAATCAAAACTTAAATTTAATTCGTTCTCAGATTAATATTTAAATAATTGCTAGTTACTCATTAATTAGATATTATAAGATCATATCAAAGAAAAGAAATATATTTAGATCAATAAACAAATACAATAATTTATTATTATTTAAAAAGAGGTTTTTATTCCTTTCAAATTATTTTAACCATATAAATTCACTAATCAAAGGAAAAATAGCTTACCTAGAACAGGGGGTGGCCTTGAACATTTTTCCGGCCTGCAAGATTTATCACACTTTTACAAAATATGTTTATTTTATTTTTATATTAACCTTTGTGATGCTGTGTTAACATTCCTAAATACAGACAGTTGATTGTTGATAGCAGGGCAGACGCTCAGTTTTAAGTGAAAATTTGCTTTTTGGTTTTATATATGTCTTTACAATGTGCATTTAGTATTATCATATTACCTATATTAACATGTAAGAATAATAATAAACACAACAATAAATACTCATTATGATTCAACTTTTCACTCCATAAAAATATTTGTGGTCAGTCTAATATGGGTATATATAATTTTATATTTTATGATTCACTTCCTAAGTGGCCGGCATGATTATCTGGGTTGGCTACTTCTGATCTAGAATGGCGTATTGAGATTTTTTTCAAAATAATCGTATTCTACCTAGTTCAAGCTACTGAAGAAATAGTGAATCACTGCTTATAAGTTCAATTTTCGCTTCCTGATGTCACAAAGATATTTCCTAAAAGAGTAAATGTCTTGAAAAGGATAATTAAACCTATTCTTATGGACATAAAAATAGCTTTTAAAAACTTTTTTTGGCTTATTAAAAAAATATATCATTTTATAATATTTTGAAATGTCAACAGGAAAGAATAACAAAATTATAAATTTTTATTGGATAAGCTATAAATTTCTGGTGGAAAATGAGAGATTATTTTTATTTATTTATTTTTTTATATTGTATCTTATACGAAGTTCAAACTTCCTCAGGATGGAAATGTTTCATTGTTACAGTAAATCCTTCAAATATATTTATGTGAAACAATTCATGTCAATCCTTCAAAATTACCAAAGATAAATTTGTCAAAAAATTTAATCATAATGTATTAACAATGAATAATAAGGTAATTAATTATATATTAAAATTTTTATCTCATATGAGTTAATTATATAAGCTATTAAGTGCCCAAATTAATAAAATCGCTATGAAAAAAGATAAGAATCAGTTCCTTCAAATATAATGCTCAATAAAAAGCTACAAAATCTTTAAAATAGTTATAATCCAATTAACTGTGCTAGTTGTACTAATTACAATAAAGTCTTACATTCTCACGCAATTATCTGGATTTATAAGTCTATTGTTGTTATATACAAGCTAAATAGATGGGTGTACAAAATAATTATATAACTTAAATCAATTACCAACAAGATTCTCTTAAATATTATTAATTAGTTAAACTAGTGCATCAAATGTCAATTGTTCGGAGTAACATACTCATTTTCTGAATAATTCTATAAATTTGCATTACATTTATCTAAATTTAAGATGTATTAATATATTTAGATGGGAAAATATATAAAAACATTAAAGGTATATTGGTATAAATGTAGATAAGTGGTTCCCAGTTGGGAACTGGGGTCCCCAAGTGTATGCCAGGTTTGCCACAAGCCAATGCCACTTTGCAAAAAAATAAGAAAAAAAAATTAAAATTGAAGGAAGATAGTCTGGGTGGTGGTCAATAAAGGTATCAAAATAGTAAAAGAAAACCATTTATTGTTCGCCCCACTTAGCAGGGCTTCATAAGTAATATAATTTGATATTGTATTTTATTCTTAAAATTAAAAAAAAAAAAAGTGTCTCCAATTAGGAAACCCTCTTGGGATGAAACCTATGGCATGTCTGATCTTTCCATCAGCTATTTAAGCCCCTGCATTCTATATACTATCTTACTATAAATAATAATTCCTAAGTCTTTTGGAAAGAAAAGGAAACGGAGAATGAAAATTAAAAACAATCATCATTAATAAGCAAAAGTAAACACAATATAATATTCTTTACTAATAGCAGATTTTATGAAATGATAGCCTTACTCTAAAAAATTACATAAATTATTACTCTTACTATGTTACTATATAAATAAATTAATGGAGGGAAATACTGATAGAAAAGTTTTTTTTTAAATTATTAAGACTAGCAAACCTAAATGCATGAAATCTCTTTTGATTATAATGTAGAGTGACAAAATTTATTCATCATTTATAAAACCAAACAATGCTGTAACTCAAAATATAAATTTTCACTACACAAAATTTATATAAACAATATAACTACAACTATCAGAAAGTTACATTTTTATTGCAGAAATCAAATGGATAACTTTTTGTGGAGTTAGGGAGGGTTTTATGAAGCAAGACAAAGAATATGTCTCATAAACGATGCCACAAACCGACTGAGCTCAGAGCAAAGAAAAGCCAAGCTGTTCCATGTCCGAAGTAGTGTCGCCATCTACTGTATTATTTACAAATCAAATAATAAAACTTATTTTGTACAACATAACTTCACAATAAAATAAGTAATCTCTTCAAATTCAAAATAATACTTAATAGATTTTCCACTGATTTTAAATTAAGTCTATTCAAATCAATTCTCTTTCCTATTATGAAATAGTTCAATTATTATTTCTGAACTATATTCTTTATTCACTCAGGACTCTATATTTAAAGATTGTGATCTAGGCACACATAAAATCATGTTAAACTACACATATTTAAGGCCATCTACCTTCCTACTCTTCTTTATGGAAGTGAAAATTGGATCCCACTGGACATGGACCAGAATAAAGTAACAGCCAGTGAAATGCAGAACCTCTGTAGTGTGGCAGACTGAATATAGAGAGACCAAGTCAGGAATGAGAGGATGTAAAGTACCTGCCTTGATGGGGAAGAAGTTGAAAAGAGGAAGATCAAGTGGTTCAATTATTGCAATATTATTATGCATAATGAACTTAGTCAGGAATGTCGACCAAATGAAAACTTATGTAAGGAAAAAATGCTTTTGAAAAAACATTGAAAAAAATACTGATCAATAAGAATGCAATTAATTAGAAAAAAAATTATGCTACACCATTACGATTCATTAAAATTACCATTAGTTTTAAAAAAAGAATATTTATAAAGATAATTTAAAATTAAACACTAGAATTAAAATAAGCAATTAAGCAATGCAAAAGGAAATTTGAATATGGAGATGGAGATATTCTGATCTATAAATTTAATAAAGGATTTATGTAATCAATTAAGAATAGATGTAATCAAGTATTGTTTGGTCAGGAAAGAAACCCACAGCACTGCTTTTAATAGGGTGGCCATACGACCTGTATTAAATAGGACAGTCCCGTTGGAAGAATTTAAGGAAGACCCATCTGTTTCAAAAAATGCTCCTTTTATTTTTATTTTAATAAAACCTTCTCAATGATTTTTTATTTTATTTTGATAACAAATATCAAATTTAACAACTATACATTTATTGATGAGTTTGTATACACTGGTAGAATGAAAAAAAAGAAAAGAAAAATATTTTCTTTAATAACATCCGGTTTGCAGAAAAATTGTCTTCAAATATCCACTGTCAGTTCAATTTTGATGGTTTGTAAACAATTTTACTTTACATATGTATATATAGTTGACCATAAAGATTTAAATACAAGAATATGGTCAGGGTTGCAGTCAAAAAAAGGAACAAATAGTTTTAAACTATTTTAATGTCTGACGTTTCGCCCCACTTTGTAGGGCTGTTCAAAGCGAACGGTTGAACAGTCAGACGGTTCAACCATTCGCTTTGAACAGCCCTAATGAAGCCCTGCAAAGTGGGGCAAAACATCGGACATTAAAATAGTTTAAAACTATTTGTTCCTTTTTTTGATCGCAACCCTGACCATCTTCTTATATTTAAATTTTACTTTACTTTTTACAGTTTTATGAGATGATTATGAAAAACAAGAATGTTTTGAAAAGATAAGCAGTTCACAGATTCTGAAAATATTTGTTTCACAGAAACAAAGAAACTCCAAGACCCTAACGCAAGAGGAATTAACTGGATAGTTTGAACAAACTACAACATAACTTATATAGGGAGATGGTCAGGGTTGCGGTCAATAGTGAAACAAAAATAGTTTACAACTATTTATTTTCCAACGTTTCCCCCCACTTTGCAGGGCTGTCCAAATAAATAAGTTGAACACCTAGGTTGTTCAACTTATTTATTTGGACAGCCCTGATGAAGCCCTGCAAAGTGGGGGGAAACGTTGGAAAATAAATAGTTGTAAACTATTTTTGTTTCACTATTGACCGCAACCCTGACCATCTCCCTATATATCAATTTTTACGGTCAACTATACATACATATATACAACATAACTTGAATGAAATGTGATTGGACGTTCCTAATTTTGTTTCTATTTTTTTTTTTTTCAATGAATTACATCAATGTTAGACTTTATATGTTGTTGTGTTGCCTAGAAATTTTAAAAAACCATCAAGCTTTATTTCCCTGCAATTCTGATGAAGTAAAGAATAGTACTTTACTTTGTATTATTCATGCCAGCACCCCTAACTAAATATTTTTTAATGTTTTGACTTTAGTCTCTGATAAAATAAATTTTTAAAAAACTAAATTTTCTGGTCAGGGGATGGAGACATTTCAGATAGAACTTAAGCACAAAACATGACAAGAAAAATATGTTAACAGAAAAACATTGTTTCTGCGTAATAATTTATAATCCTGACTTCCAATAATTTTTTTACATAAGCCTTATATGAAAACCCAAAAATTAGCTACGTTTTCTTAACATTTTTGGAAAACTGACCTTATTGTGGTATGAAAATAATTTGGAAAAGAATGCTGACTTGTGAAACAATGATTCTCATATCAATATTTTATAAAACGACAATAATGTTATGCTTAAGTATAACTCAGCCTAACATAAACATTTAAACAGCGTACTTAGAGTGTCATAATGAAGAAATGAAGGAGGCGGGTAAAGACGTTTCGATACCCAATGAGATCGATACTTTTTGTCCGATACTTGCGATACCATCCATTCGATGCTTCGATGAAATCGATACTTCCGATACCGAATTTGTTCAGGGCCGTAAGATATTTTTTTCATCGTAGGCCGCTACAAGTCGAACATTAAACATTTCCAACTAAATATTAATATGAACATAGTTTTCTTAAAGTAGAAAGAAACTAAAACTTAGTGATAACGATGTTTTATTGATGAATCAATATTATTCCAGAGTAGGATTGAATATCGAATTTGTTATATTTTAAACGTTAAATAAATTCACAACAAATAAATAGGAGAACGTTCCACTAAAATTATTTGCCAATAAGTTATTAACAATTAAAAATAAAAATCACTTCGTCAAAAACCCTCGTATGAACAAAAATAAATCAAAAGTTAAAAAGAAAATTTGTATTGATAATAATATTAATCAAAAGAAGAATAGAAATTTTGTGTTAATGGAGATAGAAATATGAACTACATATTTATTTGAAATACCATCATCTACAGTTTGAACTTACATAATACAAAATGGCGAAGTGAGCAATTAATCTTGTTTCTAGGAAGAACTACTCTCTTCTTCTGACTTGCTTTCTATGATGACCTAAATAGAAATGCACTACAGTTAAAAATCAATGTTAATAAAAACGAAAAAAATTTAATTGACAAATATTTACCTTTTTGTCAAAAGGGGAATCTATAAAGGAGTAAGAAGCGAACAAAACTAAAGATGTAATAAAAGACAATGAAGCTATCGCCATTGCAAATTAAAAGCGAGCAACTCATCTACATTTTAAAGTTTAATTACGTACAACGAACAGTTCTCGAAGCAACAACATTACACTATACTATAATATACTTAACACCACTTAACGATAACGCACGATAAAGAAAGTTTGTAAAAATTAAATAGTTGTAGCTCTAATTAAAGCCTATATTTTTGAAAGTACAACGAATCCCGAGCAAGCGACCGAGCCACTGACTTTTTGTACCAACTGCTCGTTTGAAAAAATATTGGTAAAATAAAAAATGGTTTAATATTCTTTTAGTTTTTAGTTTGAAAACTAAGTTTATAATGCTAAAAATAATTAATTTTTATTAATATTATTTTCTGATTTCACTAAAAGTAGTGGAAAATTGAATTAAAATGATATTTTAAAAAAACATTCGTGTATCCCTGCACTTTTAAATTTTTGTTTATTTTTAAACTTTATTATATATATATTTAGTAATGGGAAAAAAAACATAAAACAGTTAAATATAATTGTTATGCATATTTGAAAACAATATTTTGAATAAGTGCTTCCTTGAGCCAGACATCTAATAATTAAATTATCCCTTCCCACAGCCAGTGAAAAAAATGCTACTTACCGTTGATTTTCTTAAAGCGTCTAAATATGAATTCATTTATTTTGATCAGTTCAGTAATTTATCGCTTTACTTTATTGAAAGCCTGTGAATGTGAAATTTACTTCCATTATATCAAGGTTTTTATATATATATGTATAACAAGTATATATCCATATTAAAAACCAATAAAGTTAAAATAAGTTTATTTCTACTTTAAGATTTGAATTTACTTCATTTCATACTTTTTATTAAGTATTATAAATATGTAAAATGGCTTATTATGGTTTTATGAATAAGTAATAATATAAATTAAAACGTGCCATTATGTTACAACCTTTTATATATTTCTTTTATTTTAATATTTAACACTTAGGTTTAAGTAACAGTTGTATATAACTTGGTCTACTTATACATTTTTTGCACTTTTTTTTTTTTTAGATCATAAAAAGGACAACATTTTATTCAAAATAATGTTGAGTTTTGTCAAATTGTGTCCCCAACTAGAGATTTTAGGTTGACTGAGGATGGAAATTTGTCTAAAAATGAAGGTGCTATGAATTATACATAGTCTTATGAATTATTAAATTTTCTTCTTTATTTAGCCACCTAAAAATAAAACATAGCTCTTCTAACCTGAAAGCTGAGTATTTTCTTCAAACTAATAAACATTTTTTATATTTGAAGACATAAATTGAGTGGATAAAGGTATTAAAAGTTTGTTACAAAGATAAAAATCAGAGAAGAATTAAACTTAGTGTGTATTTATTTCTATTATAGACAAAAAAAAAGCTTAATTTAAGGTTTAGAAAACTAAGAATGAAAAAAGGAGTGATTATAGCAAAAATCTATTTTTCCTAAAATATCACATAACACATTCATGCGCTTTTGTCTTCAATTATTTTGTGAACTAAGTCTTCTATTACCGTTTCATTATTTTATTTTACAAATGTGTCATATAATAATGTAGTTTTCCTCCACTTAATCCGCAATACAACAGCTGGCTTTGTTGGACCTAGTAACATTATTTGTCCTCTTTCTATATCATATAATACTTTCAATGTATTTGCACTTATCACTGTGCTTATTTATTTATATATTTATAAATATTTTAAGGTAATGGATTGTAAAAAAAGTTCGGAAAACTTAAATTTTTTTATACCTGTCCCTGTGAGGATTAAATTTTTCCGTAAATTAACTAACTACTATCATCTCTGATCCAGAATTAAACCTCTTCAATCCCATGTCATGTCAGCGTTTCATTTATTACACTTATAGTTGATTCAATATCTAATGATCAATCTGATCTAATGTTTTGTTTTTTTCATAGAGTAATATTTCAGTGAATATAATTGAAGAAAGATGGACTGGATAGTTGATCAAAAAAGGGTGGTTAAGCAGCAATGAAACTATTAATTTGAACCCAACGTTACAACCTCATTGCCGGTCTTCAGGTCTGGATAAACAATATACAAAACATTTTAAAATAAGGTAAGACTGTGTTGTGACTACTTTGTCATCTCTTGATAATCTTATACTCTTTTTCAAGACCAAAAGATTATAATTCCGTAGTCTTACCATATTTTATAATGTTTTGTACTATGTTTAATCAGTCCTGAAGAAAACCTGTAATATGGGTTAAAATGTTGGTTTCAAATATATAGTTTCTTAGTTTGCTATTGGTGAATCATTTTCCTTTGATTATTTTTTTTTTCTTTTCTGCAAATTTAGTTAGCATTTATGATTTCCTTAAAAATCTTAGATATATGAATAAATAGTCTTTTTAAGAAATAATGATGGTCTATTATGGCCAAGCATGTTGATGCTGTACTGGTACTGGTAATGGCGGGGGGAACAAGTCCGGCAACTGGACCTATTGGTCCTTTTTGCCATCCACAAGACAACTCAATGGAATGACTCTTTTATATATCTTATTCCTCTATATCAAACCTTTTAGACTTTCTAATGAACTTCAAAAGGGACTCCCAATCTATAGAGGAAGCCTCATTTCCTTTAATTCTATCAGAGCCTAAAAGCCTGAATCATAGTGACGCATACCTACCACAATCTGCTATGTAATGTAAGGCAGTCTCTAGGACCTGTCTGCATAAGCTTTCATGAACTACTCCACATGTTTTAAGATGTCTTTTAAGTCTGCAGTGACCTTTAAGGACTCTTAATAATAGAGTTTGTTTCTGTTTAGGCCTAGCAGCCACTTAGTTTTAGAAGAAGAGGGTTAAGTTATTAAAATCTTGACCTGTTTCAGCCCTATACAGTCCCTCCACTCCTCACTTAGACTTCAGGGCATAAAACTGCTGACAGGATGGCAAACACTACTGCCTGAAAGGCACTCGAGTGCTTGCCTAGTGGGAAGCTTAGTTCTATGGCTAATTCTTCTATGTAAACACCTGCGCCCCATTAGTCCTGTCGAATCCATTCTCGATCCATCAGTGAAACAGGGCAGATACTCTACTGAGGTTTCCACTAAACCCTGTACCCTAACTTTGGGTGTAAATAACTAATCTTGGTGTCTAAAGCAGGTGTTTTATCTAGAAGTGGTGAACGGTATTGTAATATTGGTAACTCACTTTCCACCACTTTAGCTATTGTCGTGTGACCAGTAACTTCTCCTGTCAATGTCCACTGTCTATTTTCTTTCATTCTTAGATAGGCTAATACTGCTTCCCCTTTAATCAATAAGTGGATTGGTATTAGGGAAAGAAGGATTTCCAATGCCTTAGTAGGTGTTCTTCAAAATGCCCCAGTTATGCCAATACAGGCCATCCTTTGGATCTTTCTGGCTATTCGCACATGGGAAGCCCTTTGCAGGGCTGTGTACCACACAATACTTCCATAGTAAATTCTCAGTTTTACCATCGCTATGTAAATCCAATGTCCTTTGGAATATTTTCCAATTCCATAACCTTTGGGTTGAAACCCCAGGTAGTGCCGACAGCACGTCTTACTTGCCAAAAGGCAGCACTTATTTTTCTTTTAATTTCTGCCAAATGAGATCCCCAGTTCAGTTTTCCTTCAAAACTAATTCCGAGGTATTTGATTTTTTGGGCTTAATTGGAGTTGGAAATATACCCAATTTTCGCTTCCTGGTGAATAGAATCAACTCTGTCTCTGCTAGGTTTACTGAAAGCTTCATTTCAGTACACCATGTCTGTACTACATTACATGCGACTTGCATAAGTTCCATGATGGTACTCACGAACTTTCAAAATTTTGATGCTGTACCATATATTAAGTTGGCAGAGCAAGTTTGGATTTTATTTTGTGTTGGACTCATAAAATGAATACAAACCTTTTTATTCAGTTACAGTAAAATTTTCATATGAATCCAAATTTTTTTGCGTGGAAAAATTATATTATAGACTGTTCTATTGAGGTTTATCACCCAATCACTGCAATTATTTCCAGTACTTTGAGATCACAATTCATTTCTCTTAATTACTTTCTGTTGGAAGTTTGAACTTCATGGATATTAGAAAAACTTGGAACAGTGTAAGGGTTATTCAATTGAAAAAAATGTTTATGACCTTAGGCTTACTTACTTAAAAATGAATTGTTATTTATTGAAGTGTTCATCGCAGTTCTTAATGTTCTTGGTGGCAGTCAAAATTAAACATAGAAAATGGCTTTTAAATTAAATAGATCTTATTTATTTTATTTTTCACTACAGAGGCTATCTTCTCCTAGAAAAATTAATTTTATCTCTCTGAAAGATTATTCATATAATCAATATTCATCATTGCTTTGATGCATTCATGGTCTTATCTTGTTTTGCTTAGCCCCTTTCCCTTTATTTCTTTATTACCAGATTGGCCTTGTTGGCCTTACATGGTTATTGTAACAGTTTGTTTAGTTGATAATGGTAGGGGGATATAATCTCGTGGAAAAGACACCCCTCACTATTTACAATGCTATAACCACAAACTATTAAAATTATAAATAATCATTGTTTGGCCTCAATGAAGGAACACTACTTAAGCTGAAATATAAATTCACATTAAAAAGATTTCTGAAAAATATTGAAATGTGTATGTGTTACCTCTTTCTGTTTCAAGTGAACTATTTTTATGGGTTATGTCATTGATTATTTTCAAAAGGTTCTCTAAAACAAGATTATTACAATATTATTTTCTATTAATCATCTTGAAGTGGAAAGTCAAAAAATTCCTCCAGGAATAATTATTCATAGTTAGAATAGGTTGTGCCACTTCAGTTGCATAAATCAATATGGGCCAAATACCATGTCGGAGTGACGGTTGTGAACTAGTATTAGAAGTTTCCTTGGTCTTCTATATCATTTATTCTTCAGAAAAATCAATTCAATAAATTATTATGGTCACAATTGATCATTGGCTATTGTTCACAACCAACTTAAATATATCTCAAATATCTTAAAATAGTGACCAGTATATGTTGGAAAGTGCTTAGATAGCATATATAAATGGTGAATTCAAGGATAGTATAATAAGACACATGTAAATTAGTTGATGATTTACAAATAATAAAAAATTTACTAGCTTCCTCATTACAATGGAGTAGTAGGGTTCACAAAAAAGGATTTCTAGAAACTATAACATGGGGAACATTTGATCTCCTTAATATATGTAATAAATAATGATTTATTCTTGTCTCTTACATTTGCCCACTGATGTTTCAGGGTACTTCTGAGAATGCTATTCGTAATCATACTTTAATGTAATGTGCACTACCTCATCTGTTCCTTTTAATCCTTATATCAAATAATATTTAAAAAAAAGTGTTTCATCTACATCTTTAACATTGTATCATTGTTTGATATTCAATTATTTGAAGGATTGTCACACAATGCTTATCAGGGCAGTAAGATACTGGTAGCAAATATGGAAGGGACACCCCTTGAAATGATTGTGCACCAATTAATGATACAGTATTGAAAACAAACATTGTTAGATAAAAGGAGTGAATAGGTGATGAAAAATTGTAGAAATGATGTTTTATATATTAAATTTAGTGTATGATTAAGAGAAGTATCTTGAGGAGAAGAAATTATACCAAAATGTTGGTGGATAATTCTAAGAGATAGGAATAAATGATCATTTGTTCTATGTATGGAAGAATATTTTCAAAAGCAATGATATGCTCAGAGCATGTTAAAACAAGTGTACAGTTTCGTTTCAAAAAAGGCACAAGATGCTGAAAAAATGGATGAGAATACTTGTTAAATAATAGGTTTCTTCAAATAAAACTTAAAACATAAAAAAGTGCAATTTTGATTTTATGTATATATAATATTTTGAAATTAGGCTCCTCAATTGTACTGACGAAATAAATAATTCTAAGATTTGCCTTTTAAAAAAAAACACTAAAAACCTTAATCTTATTACTAAATTCATTTCCCTTTATGCTACCTCCCATAAATGGGTTAACTGTTTTGAAATTATTAGTCCAACCAATGACAAAAGATAGGAAAAATTCTTCTCTGATATTCAAGTGAAAAAAAAAAACTGTCTTTAATTCTTGTCACTAAATATGTTACACTTATTCTACCTAGTAAAGTTTTTTCATCACACATATTGAAATAAGCGACATGAAGTATGGAAAAACCTGTAATGTACTATGTCGAAGGGAGGCAAAGTATGCTGCAAAAATGCACATCGTGGACATAGCTTAAGGAAGGCTTTTCGTGATCAGACTCCTAGTTTACCGATGATGTAGGATTTTATTATGATTTGCCCAATTATGAAGAAATAGGTAAAGATAAGTAGACTTTATAGGTTATAAGCAATCTCTAGCTGATGATTTGAAATATTTTTTTTACTGATATGAGATGAAATAAAATGCTTATTTAAACTGTAAGTTTTGATTATACAAAGTCAAATCCCTTTCTTTTTTTTTCTTTGTAACACCTTTTTTCGGCTAATATTGAAAGTTTCAGTTATTTCAGCATAACTTTATTAGTTTACCTACCCTTCTTTATTTTTTTAAACTTAGTTATATTACTGTGTTTAGTATCGAATGGTGTGTTTCAAACAAATATCAATTAGTATAATATCATATATTATCTGTAATTATGTTTCGATGCAAAAATAACAAAATGTAAAAATGTGTTGTTATTGAATAAGTATCCATAAATGATTATCAATTAGTTATATGTTAACTATGTGAATTAATGCTGTCACATGAATGAATTGTAACCATATGATACAGCCATTTAACTTTGTAATTCAGAGTGTGAATAAATCTGTGAAATGCAAAGAGTTAGTTTATTTTTGCATCTTCACTTTTTATAATTAATTTGATATAGGTAAAAACTAAGACAGTATTGATCTGGTAGAAATTGTAATTTATTGTCTAATGTACTATATGCTTTATTATTGTTTATTATTTTTTTTAGATCAATGAATAACACGTGATACTTGCTATTGGGGCTAATTTTTTTAGCCCTAGGTTCAGTTATTACATTTGTTCAACACATGACCTCCCAGCTGTGAATATCTGTTATTCTGGTAAGATAATTTGTTATTTCTTTTTTCTTTTTCCTTTATTAAAACTGTCCCAAACACAACCGATGTTGTTGGTATCTATGTTCTGCTATATCTATATTTAAAACATCTAATTATAGAATGAGTCTTATTATTTTCAATTAAATTTTTATGTTATTTGTTTGTTTAATTTATTAAATGATCAGTATGTTGCATGAATTTACTGCATTTCACCAAAAATTTTTAACTTTCATAAAGGAACAAAAATTATTTTAGCTTATGATTTTTATTTATATTAGGTTTCTATAAAATTTGTTTATATAATTATTACATGATCAATATCAATGTAGTAATAATATCAATGGATAATACACTATTAAATATCAGAAAGAACATCAATTATATAATTATCACTATGAATACATATGGATTTATTGTATTTGATCAAATATTTTTAATTCTTATGAAGAATCACAAGGTTTTTTGTTTTAAGTCTTTTTTTTTTTTTACTAATAATAGATTTCATCCACTTCCATGTTATGCTCATTGATATGGCAAAAATCTATTATTTAATGAAATTAAATTGTTGCAGTTTGAAAATTTAATAAGTATATATTGATTTTTTTTTTCTAACGATGTAATTATAACTATATTTCTTTTTAGATTATATTGATTCCTTTATGATAAATATTTTTTTTCAATTTAGGGCCAAAATGAATATTTAAAGAATTAAACCTTTCAAAATAGGTTTTTTCTTGGATACATGAATTTTGAACTATTGTACATTATTTGTATGCCTTCTTTCAAAAAGAACTACCTAGCTTTAAAAAAAAATAAACAAAGACTGGTTTAATTATAGCATAATGAGAATCATAAAAAATTACTGTTTCTCTTGCTAATTTATATATAATTTTATTTATATTGGAGGAAGATAGTCCAGGTGGCGGTCAATAAAGGTAGCAAAATAGTAAAAGAAAACTGAGGTGTAGATAGTTGACAGTAGATTACCAATAAAATAAAACTATTTATTGTTAACCAACGTTTCGCCCCACTTTGCAGGGCTTCGTCAGGACTGACAAGAATGCTGTTCTGTTACCAACTCTGCTTGGTAACAGCTACCAAGTTCTGTTACCAACTTACAAGCCAGTTGGTAACAAAAAGCATTCTTATCAGCCCTGACAAAGCGCTGCAAAGTGAAGCGAAATGTTGGTTAACAATAAATAGTGTTCTTTTACTATTTTGATACCTTTATTGACTGCCACATAGATTATCTTTCTCCAAATAATTTTATTTAAATACAATTCTTTTTTCAATATTCATATACTTTAAATATTGAAAAATAACTTCTGTGATGAATGGTTTGTTGTTTCTTGAGACTAACTTTCTGATTTTAAATTTGTTGGACTGATAAATAATACATATTTATAATTTAGTCAGTGTCGGATTAGTCTAATAGACAATGTACGCAATATCCACTTGGGCACCATGCCTCTCAGAGGCCCCTTGGTCCATGAGAAAAATAAGTTGAAGTAGTTTTAATTTGCTTTCCGAAGATTTAGGTTTATTCTTAATGAGTGATCAATATCACCCGTTAAAGTGATGAAGTAACTTTTTATCCCCTAAAATGAAACTGAATTATTGGCAGACTTAAGCCTGAAGCTACTTCCCCCAGCCTTACTTGGAAATATTTCCATATAATTTCAGAACACATTCCAAATTAACTTCACACACTTTCATTGTTTAAGTTAGCAGTAATGGTTACTTTCTGTTAGTTTTGAACGATAAACTATGATTCCTAGATTCCCCTTCCCTAGAGACATCTATATGGCTTAATGCAGACTGGAAAAAAATGACGATAATACAAAAAAATTACTCATAGTAGAGTATGAGTATGAGTATTGAAATAATTTTAATTAATAAATCAGAAGAAAGAGCTACAACATAAACCATTATATGGGTTATACCATACAATAATGAGAGAAAATGATAGAGATAAAATCTTTAAAACCCTGTTTGCATTCATTTCACTTTTTTATAATCTAACCATCTTTACTTCAAATTAAGACTTTTTTTTAATGAAATATTAATAATTTCCAAATTGTTGTTTTCGACTAAAAAAATGTATACATTCTTTATTTAATGTGCAATTTCTCAAATTTTTAATTTATTCCTATGAAAAAATATTTAGTTATAAAAAAATTTTGAAAAATCAATGTGATTGCTAATTAGACTTGATCTATCAAACATCATATTTTATTTTATTCATTTTCTTCTTATTGCTAACACTTAAATTATTTATTACATTTTCATGATTTTAAAAAAGTTATTTTTTTTAATTTTTCAATGTCATATTCCTCTGTAAGTTTTTATTAGTTACAATTTCATACCAGCACCTACCTTAAACATTGGGCCACTCTCCTGTCCAGAAAAAAAAGTGCTTCCAGTGTGGGTCCAGGTTGCATGGCCCTAAGACATCAACTATCATAACAATTATTTATTATTTGCTAATTACCTTATTTTTGTTGCTTTATGTACATTGGTTTATCTATTTTATATTTTATCAATAATTAAATGAATAAATTTCATAACATATTAAAATCATTAGATGAGGTGTAGATAGTTGACCGTAGATTACTGATTGGAGAGGTTTGTCGGGGTGTGCGGTCAGCAAAGAACAATATAAACAAATAAAACAATATTTATTTATTTTATGCCGACGTTTCAACCTGAGTTTCAGGTCTTCATCAGGGCTATAGAACAAAAAAGATAACACCAACATTTAGAGAAACATAAAATTGAAAAGGAATAGTATACAAACAAATTAGGAATTACACAAAATATTGAATTGAATCATAAATGATAAAAAATTTGATACTTGATAATTGAATATTAAAAAGAAAAATTGATTGATAATTGTGGAATTAGATGGTAGTAGATTGAAAACAGTGAAAGATGTAAATAAACAAAACAATATTTATTTATTTTATGCCAACGTTTTTATGATGAATAAAATGAATCAATTTGTAGATTCAATATTTGTTTTTTCAGTTTTTTAGACACTACTTACATATCTTATATTATACATATCTTCTTACCTACATGATACAATATTTCATCTTTCACTGTTTTCTATCTACTACCATCTAATTCCACGATTATCAATCAATTTTTTTTTTTTACTATTCAATTATCAATTGTCAAATTTTTTATCATTTATGATTCAATTCAATATTTTGTATAATTCCTAATTTGTTTGTGTACTATTCCTTTTCAATTTTATGTTTCTCTAAGTGTTGGTCTTATCTCTTTTGTTCTATAGCCCTGATGAAAACGTGAAACTCAGGTCGAAACGTCGGCATAAAATAAATAAGTATTGTTTTATTTGTTTATATTGTTCTTTGCTGACCGCACACCCCGACAAACCTCTCCAATCAGTAATCTACGGTCAACTATCTACACCTCATCTAATGTTGTTCTTGCTGACCGCACCTCTCTCCCCTCCCCCCGACAATCCTTTCTAATCAATTAAAATCATTAGAATTTAATTGCATATAATCTTTAATTTATTAATTTAATTAATAGTAAAAATAAAATATGGATGAATCAATTTATTTATTATAATAAATACAGCAACAAAAAGAATGGATTTAGCAAATAATAAAAAGCGAATAAAATTGAAACAGAGTTAATCCTTCAACATTAAAAATGATATTGGAGACAAATCTGTTTTTTCATTTAATTTTGTTTTCAGAATAAAGCAATATTATGTAAAAAATAATTTATTTTGGAGCAATTTTATTTCATAATTTAATGTTATTTACTACTCTTATTTTCTTCACATTATATTATTTTTTACCTATATGTTAGTTTAGTAATGTATATCACAAGAGTTTAAAACAAATAAATTTAATAAAATAAAGAAATATAATAAAATAAAAAAATACAAATACAAAAAAGAAATAAATACTATATTAATAATTCTTAGAAGGTAAATTTGATTAGGAATGATGAAAATCTCTCTTACATGATCGTATTCATTGGTTTCAAATGATTTGAAAAAAGAAACAGTTTTTAACCCATTTATAAAAGTTTAAACACTGTTCCCATATAGATTATATTGTATAAAATTTACTGATGGTAACCTTGGATAGCTACCAATTAATCTCATGTTTATTTAGCTACATATGTAATTTTGTTTTCGTTTGTGTCATGCGTGGTGAGTGTTGTGTAGGTCTGATGAACAAGTGATGTAACTACTGACATTGAGCTTGGAATATTTTGATGACAGAGGAAATAATTTTTGCATGACTATTATATACTGTGAGAATGCAGTATTTTCAAAAAAGTAATTTTCTAGATTTTCACATAACTGCAATTTGTAAAACTTTTCTGTTTTTCAAAACTGTAAAAAAACAGCATTAATTTTAATGTCTTAAAAAACAGTAAGTTTAGTTTTAGCAACTTGCTTACATATTAAACATGTACAAGTGACTGCATATTCACTGAGCTAATTTACTTTGTTTTTACACTGAGTGTGATTCAGATCAGTAAACAATCCTGGACGATAAATGTAAAAGACAATTGGGTAGTCTAGGAGTGAATGGATGAGGACTAGTTAAGTTTAAATATATTAAGCTTATCAAAATAGAACTAGATTAAGTACGAATTTGTCTGTGAATAAACTTGCAGTGAAACTCTTCCAACTACTGCGATTTTAAAATTCTCACCTTAGAAAATTATTGAAAAAGTTTGCTGGTAAAAATACAGTTTGTAATTATTTTTCAATCAAATAATGTAATTAAATTAATTTGGTTACTTTAAATAATTTAGAAAAAAAAAAATGTAAACAAAGTTCTACGACGTCATCTCCAAAACATTCGCAGGTCAGATACTGAGTTTTTATTAACTCACAGTATTAACTTATTAATTTTAATACTGACAAGGTTTGTGAAGATTAATCTTGAATCTAATAAAATTCTAAAGGGTATGTTAGTAATTTGAATTATTTTTTCCTCTGATTACTTCTTTATTTACTTCATCATCTGAATGTTTCAAGCAGTTTGCCCACTTTCCAGTTCATTGGTCAACCAAAATAATAAATAGTACACAGTCAACAGTTTTAAAATCACACAGAGAATTTCAAATAAATTAGTTAAAATTAATGATAAGGTACTTAAATATAATTTACTATTTATACAACTAATTTTGCAAATACATATCAATATTCAAATTTAAAAATTTGATATTAGGTCAAAGTTAGTTATTTTTCGACAGGTATAAGATGAAAACTCTTATGAACTTCTACGTATTCTATGAAACACTGATCAATGAAAAAAAAAAAGAACTTTTAATCTTTATTCAAGATTCTGAATTTGAAAATTAGTGTTAATAGCTTTTTACTTATGTCCATCATATAATTTAAGGTAGAAAAAAATTATATTAATTAATTATCAACATGTTTGGCCTAATCTCAAATTTTTAACTTTGTAAATTGATATATAAAAGTAATATTAGCCATGTAAATAGTAACTTATATTTAAAGAACTTATAATTAATTAATACTTATGTATTTGAAATTCACTGTATATTTTTAAACTGTTAAGAGAAAACTTGTAATTTATAACTAAAAACTAATTGAAAAAAAAAATTAAAACTTTTCATATTCAAAATCTTGAACATAAGTCAAAATGTTTCTTGTTTTTCATTAATCATTAATGTCTTATTTTTTATAATAATTGTCTAAAAATAACAAATGATCATTATATAATTTAAAGTAAGAAAAAAATTTGAATAATTAGTGTTTACATTTTTGGCCAAATCTAAATTTATTAAATTGATATATAATTGTAAAATTAGCTGATTAAATAGTAAATTATATTTAATTAACTTATAATTAATTTTTAACTGATTAATTTGAAATTTAATGTATTATTTTAAGACTGTCGAATGTGAATTATTTTTTATTTCTGTAGAACAAAGAACTGGACAGTGGGGAAACTGTCCAAAACGTTGTTAGGATGTTAAAATAAAATAAATAAGTCGTAAGAGGGTAATTTATAGCTGAAAAATAAAAACTAAAATTATTTATTTATTAATATGTGATAAATTCAGTTGCATTTAAACAAATTATATAATTAATATAAGTGTATTTGTGCAAATAGACATATAAATATGAGATAAATTACAAACATAAACCTAAATTTGAAGGGTATAGATGGAATAGTTGGAGTTATATTTATATAATATAATATATAATTAGAAATAATTAATGCAATGAGAAACTTAATTGAGGCATTATATTGATTAAAATAAAACCGTTTTAGTTCCTTACAAATATATATTTAAAATATTACACAGCGATAAGAGTAAAAAGTGACAATAATCAAAAGTTATTTGATTTGAAAGAAATTTTTATTTATTTAATTTTTATTATTAAGTTTAATGTTTAGTTTAAATAAACTCTCGGAAAACAAATTCATTGCATTGGCAATCACTTGTTAGTTGATATTACACATTATTCTTGGTAAACTGGATATAATTTCGTTTGTGACAAGTTACATAAAAAACTAATTGTTGCCAAGTTTGATAAGGTACTTAATTAAAATTATTTTATGTCATAATGAATTATAATTGTATCATATCCATTTTCACCACCTTTATTTGATGTTGAAGAATTATTTAATCGTAAAATGTCATTTAAGGTGTAATAATATTGCAAATTGATTAAAACAAAGATATATAAGGGGGATTTGAGTTGAAACGTTATCGAAGGGTGTAGATGTACTTTGAAACATGGGCACTAGGTGGCTCTGAGTGTAAGCTCAGCCCCTGGGGTGTGATTCGTTTGATGTCGACAATTTGTGCTACTCTCAAACAGGCTAGCTCCCCAGTAACCATGTTAAATTCCCAGAGAGAAACGCCAAATTCGGTTGGGGCCCATCAGACGAATTTGCACACATCAACCTTACCTACTATCCATGCTGAAAACGTGCCCCTCAAAGGAACACGGCTCTGAAGAATGTTCTTCCAATTTGTTCCTTCAACTTTATAGATAGTAAAAAAACTTCAGCATTAACTCCTTTGAAAATTAATTCATAATATCGATTGGATATGCTCTAACACAATCGATAAATGAGACGTTTGATAAACTAAAGGTGAATAATGATATCTAAGTACCATAGAACCCTGTTTTACCGACTGTAAAAATAAAATGAACTGCTGGGAAAACACTGAGTTCAGTTTAATAGAACAAAATAACTGATTTTGCAGCTATTATTAAAAATTTTAATTTTTAAAGAGCGTTTGCATGCTTAAATTAAATGATTAGTAAACAAAAAAAAATCCTTTAATATAATATTAAACTTTTAAACGTCAGAATTTTTCTATATTTAGGGATGTAGATAGATTAATTTAATAAAATTTAAAGTTTTATATAAATTAATATATTTAGTTATTTAAACATTGGATTAATGATTTAATTAATTGCTTAATATATCTATTCCAGTAAATAACATTATATAATAAAAGTATAATTAAAAAAATAATAAAAGAAATAACTTCAACCAATATACACCAAACATAGTAGTGGTTTAGGGTTCTATAAAGTGCATCAAAGAGCACAAAACGGCTCTAATTAAACAGAATAGAACCAAAGATATAAAATAAAACGTTTAAAGAGCTTTTCTTTAATTAAAACTAATACTTCGCCCTTATAAGGACATTAAACCTAAATTTTAAATGGCATAATTACTTTAATGAAAACTATGTATAATTACTAGTCAAAACTGATGAGTCTACCAAGCATAGGTAGGAGGAATAAAAAAAGCCGACTGTTTCAAACATTAATTTTTCATTCGGAGCTCTATATCTTAAAACTACTAACATCACTAGAAAATCTAAAAGAAAATTATTTAAATAAGAGTAAATTTTCTGAAATATTAGCCATAATAGAGCTATTAACGTCCAATAGTTCTGGAGATATAGCCTTTTAAAAAGCAACATTTCACAAAAATTTACTGAAATATTAGTAGTTAGTTAATTTATTTTGAGAAACCTATGTCTCAGGAACTATGTGACGTTCAGATGTCAATCAGCAATCAAATTAAAGCTAGTTTAATGTGCCTTTACCTTCGTAGGAATAGCTGTTTTCATGATATTTGCTAAAATAAATTCATTTATAGTTGTTCGGACAATAAATTTGATTTATGAAAAACTTTATTTCAGAAACCATTGAACGTACTGATGTCTGCCAGCGCTCAAATTAAAGCTAGTTAAATTTTCTACAAAACAGTTAATCATGTTTATCTTTGTAGAAGTAGTAGTTTTTATGATATTTGACAAAATAAGCTCACAAAATATTAATTTCTAGTTGTTCGTATAAAATGTTTGATTTTAGAAACAATATATCACTAGATTCATAAGACGCACATATGTCTGCCAACACTCAAAATAAAGGAAATTTAACTTACTCTAAAGTAGTTTATGACACTTATCTTCGTAGGGGTAGTGGTTTTTATAATATTCACATATGAATATAAATTTGGAAAATGAAAATTTGTCCGAACAACTATAAATCAATTTATTCTAGCAAATTTCATGAAAACTACTACTCCTACGAAAATAAACGTCATAAACTACTTTATAGCTCATTAAACTAGCTTTAATAGACATCTGTACGTCAAATGGTTTATGAGATATAGATTTTCAAAATAAATTCACTAACTACTGGTCTTTCAGTACGTTTCATACAATATTTTTATAAAATGTTGCTTTTTAAAAAGCTATATCTCGAGAACTATTGAACCCGAATACCTCTACGAGGGCTTAAATTTTAGCAAATTTACTCTACTTTAAATGATGCTCTTTTAGATTTTCTATTGCTGTTGGTAGTTGTAAAGATATAGAGCTCCGAATTAAAAATTTATTATTTTTAACGTTTTGAAACAGCCACCATTTTTTATTCCCCCTACCTATACTTGGCAGACTCATCAGTTTTGACTAGTAATTACACCTAGTTTTCAATTAAGTAATCAAAAATTGGGGTGAAATAATTGCCTTTTTTCTGCTCTTGGGGTCTTGTACTAAGAGGAGTTATGAACCATTATATGAACTGTGGTCACCGGTAGAAACAAAAATCCTCATAATAAATCAAGGTGAAAAATTTCTAATTTTTAATTTTTTTCGAAAATGATTCATTTCACTTTCGCACTCTCCTCTTGTCTGAAAACCATGATGAAGCCCTGCAACGTGGGGCGAAACGTTCGCTCAAAATAAATAGTTTTACGACTATTTGAGTTTTTCTTTGACCGCACCCGAACCACCTTCCTATTATAAAAAAAAAAAAAAAATATCTATCTATTATATTTTATCATGTAAAAATATGTAACTTATATTTGTCCAGTCACGGATTGATCAGTATGCTGTGTAATGTAGCAACCCGATATATTTGGGCAGCATGAATGAATAAAGTATTTATTTCTCTCTCTCTCTCTCTCTCTCTCTCTCTCTCTCTCTCTCTCTCTCTCTCTTTAGACACGTTCAATCAGCGATCTTCCAGAAAATGGTTTATGGTTTTATAATTTTCGGTGAATATAATATCGTTTAATAGAATCAGTAATATTTTTTCTTATTATTTGGAAAGACCAATCGATCTGTATGTAATAGCCGTGATAAAAACTTATACTTTCTGAGCTACGCATCAAAAACGTTTAATTTTGTTCATAACTTTTTTCTACTGGAAAAATCGAAATAGCCTATAACTTTTCCGGGAAAATGATGAATATTTAGAAAAAAACCCTAGCACAATCGGATGAACGGTGCATTTTATTATTTTATTCATTTAAAAAATTACATCCAATATGGTTGTATCTATCGATCTGTCCCAAAAGAACACATAAAAATGATAGACATAAGTGAAATGTAATTATTACAATTTAGACTATGAGGGCATAGTGGAGACTTTACTATTCTTAAGCTAGATAAGTATAATATGATATTTTATTTCCCGCTTCTCTCATCACTTCATTTTATTAATTCTATTTTGTAAAATTTTTCTGTTTATACTTTCTTTTTATTTTTTTAAAATTTTTGTATACTTACTGTGGTTGTTATCTTGTTCTGTTTTTAGCCCTGAAGAAGGCTAGAAACTCTAGCCGAAACGTTGGCACATTAAAATAAGTTAATCGTACTTATTTGTGTTTTTCATTGACCGCACCCCCAACCATCTTCTCCTCATTCATCATCCACGGTCAACTATCTCTCATAATTATAATATGAATTGATCTCAAGTGATACAACTAATAGTTTAATTATCAACTACTAAAATGAAAATAAAGTAAAAAATAAACAAAAATAATTATAAAAAAAAATTAAATTAAATAAAAAATAATGATAATAATTAAAAGGATTTTGAAGTGAATAATAAAGCTGCAAATTTACAATTAGTGAATTAATATAATGAAAATAAAACAAGATGATACAAATAAGGATCAAATAATATTACTAAGCACTTCTATACATTACGATTACTAAGCACACACATATATTGCTAATTCTAGTTGTAATATAATAAATAAATTATGAGGAGTTAGGAAAAATACAGGCAGATATGGTCATTTGGTGGAGCAATAACAATTATTGGGAATCATAGAATTAAGAAAGAAACCAGTTAATTTTTTTTTTTTTGTGGTTGATCTATTATTGGTTCTTCTGGTAAGCGGTTGAACAGATACAGTACCACATAGTTTTAGGTACGTTTACCAAATTTATTATTACAGGATGGTTTGATAAGTTTAATTTTTTAAATATACCATTTTTTCTAAATAAATTATTATCCTTAAATTTATAAAATATAAATACGTACAAACAAATATTTATTTTTATATTAGATTGGTCTAATAAATTTGACTTCTTCATGGATTATAATATTCAAAGCCTTTAGATTAAGTAGAAAATATGAGAAAAATATTTTCTTGCAAAATCTCCATGACAGTTGTTAAGTTACATATTTGCTAATTAACGTGGCAGTAACTTCATGTACTGTCAACTATCAAGTCAGACCTACTTTTTTTTTTTTCCACATTTAATTATAACAAATACCATCCCGCTCTACGTTTTCCACTTTTTTCTTATCAACGTATTATTAAGTTAACTCGATCCTATTCTGAAGTATACTACGTAAACACACTTCCCGACAACATTCATACTCCGGAGAGGCATAAAAGGAAAACCCGCGGAAGGAGTAATAACAAGACGATATAAGTGCTCATTGTACATACAGCAATTCCCACCAGCGCCCCTCATGAAGGGGCTCCATGTGAGATTATATTAATTAAATATTCATTGGGAAGCATGAAGGGTAAGTACAGGGCACTTCACCCCGATGTTTGTAACAGCCTACCGCAAGCACGTGGAGCTCACTTAGCGACGGGATAAGAATCTTTTTGACTAAACTTATAATATGCCAAGCAATTGGACCCAGGTCTCATTAATTAATTAATTGCTTTTCTCTTTCGTCACACCAGTTACTCATTCACTAAAGCAGCGAAAATAATCTGAACTAGGTAATTAGCATAAAGTAAGAAGCATGAAAGTTGGGTTGCCCGTAGCTCAGGTGATTAAGCGTTTTTTGCCGATTTGACATCTGCTGGCGGCGCCGATTCGAATCCTGCCTGAGGCGTTGACTTTCTTCATTGACTTGACCACCGACCATGGTTAGGCAGAATAGGACTCCAATGGGAGTCTTGGCCGAAAAAAAAAAAACATGAAAGTTAGGTATTAATTAACATCAAGTGACATATAGTAATTAAAGTCATTTGACTAAATAAAAAAATAACGGATAAATGTTCAGGTGTGTACTGTTTCGGTAAATTAAAATGAGTCGTCCGGTCGTAAAAACTGGTAACTAAAATCTTTTATGAAGTTTTCGCCATCAATGGATTTTTTATGGCTGATTTCATAAATTATTGAAAGAACCTCGGGGAACTTTATTTTCTTAAAGAACCAATGTTGATATTAAGTTATGGAAGTTATTCCTGGGCCGTGTTTTCATTATAAAGTACAAACTAATACTATTGGTCTTGTAGATTTATCTTAATTCAATTATACTGACTTGTACAACAGTAACTTGTACTTTATTATTTTTAATTCCTGATATATCACTGATAGTCATCCCTAATATGAAAAAAAATAAGTATTAGTATTATTAACACACTAATTTCTACACTTGTACTATGAACTAATATTATTAGCTTTCATTATGAAACAGGGCCCTGGTTGAACGTAAAATATTTTACTGACATGTAATTAACAAACGTTTTAGCTCTGTAAAAGTTTTCATTTTGTCAGTTACCATGTTTTATTACCGAACGCCTCAATACTAAAACCGTTTTAACTAATATTCATTTTAATTTTATATAAAAAATCTCAGTAACCTAAATAGGAGCCTTTCAGTTAACATATGACAAATAACTACTTTAAAAGTTAACATAATAGTGAGTAATTTTAATAATATTTCTCGTTGCCAAGTTCTTACCTTATTCTTTTGAAAAAAGTGGGACAGAAACATAAAAAACGTAATATTTCACTATGATTTATATTCTATTTATTGATGTCTATTTATTGAAAGTTGAGTTGTTATAGATTCAATATTGAAAATAGTGGAATGATTTTATGAAGTTGATCTTTCATTCAAATGAATAGCACTTTTAATCTCAGTTTTCTGCTAAAAATTAGTAGTGACATGGTTATTTGGACTAAGGGAACATGAAAACGTGTATTGCTGTCAAAAACTGTAATTAGAAATTTTTCACAATCACTATACCTTCCTTTACTATATATACTGTATATATAGTCAAGTGAAAGTGAAAAGATGTGTTAAAACAATTTTTGTGGTATATATTTATTTTTAAATTACCAAAAAAAAAACCCATAATTAATTGGGAAAAAATCACGCGGTCGAGCGTAATTCTAACCAAATCACCTCCTTGCACAACCGTTGATCTAGTAACTACTTCCTTTACTGTACTGCACCCCTGACCCTTCATGGGTTGTAGTGGTGCAGATTTAATTTAATTAATCATAAAAAAAAAAATCTATATAAACTTTTCTCCTGGTCGAATAGGAAAATAAATGTTTTATTTTGTTTAAATATTAAAAACAGATGAGAGTTTCATCAAAAAGCCATCTACCTGAGATTAATAACTGATTATGTACTTTTCTTTCATCAATTAAAAAACTTACAATAAATTAAGATTAATTTTTAATATATATTTATATTTTATTCAGGAGCCTTCCCAGCCCCATAAAGTGGGTAAAAAATCTGATCGATCACACTCGAAATCACCCTCTTGTAAAACCGTTGTTTAAAAACAGTGCTTCATTAAAAAGTACTGTACCCGTGAGTTTGGTCGTAAAGGTTTACATTATTTATTTAGATTTTATTACGTTATAGTTTAACTTATTCTTATAAATTGTTATTTTATTACTTTCATAGGTATTTATTAACTTATTTCTTATAAATAAAATTCGTACATTTAGCACAATTCTTATTCTGATTTAGTTATGCTTTTATTAATTATACTTATAATTAATGAGCATAGTTCTTTCTGCGATTATCTATTTATCAATAAATAATGTCAGATTTAAAAACCATATATATATATAAATTTCATTAAAACTTCCAAATTATGCATATTTTCACCAATATGTAAATGAAACTTTTTTTTTTGGTATATTTGTATTGAGGCGTTGAATTCGAAGACTAGCCAAATTGATTCCTAATTTTTAATTATTTTTTCCTTTAACAGTTGTTCTAGGTTCTCATGAGGTGGAATAATTTCTTCCAAAGCTATCAAATTACTATTAATTTTACTGATTTTTCAAAAAAAATCTTTTTACCAGATTGGAAAGGGGTAGACTTGGTTTTTGAAGGGAATGTATCAGTTGATTAATTAAAAAAATAATAATAAAACAAAAATGTGGTTTAGACCAATTACTTTTCTTCCTTAAACTTAGGTGTTAAAAACTAAACGTAGTAAAGTCTGGGTTTTAAAGAGTAAATAAGTGATTTAGGCAAATCATTGCAGTAATCGAA
>NW_027111631.1:1141813-1142800 GCF_000696795.3 Halyomorpha halys
ATAATTTTTTTTTCACAATTTGGTGGATTAGACATTTAAATATAGTTCATAGCTTTTAAATGAATGAATCAACCTCTAAAATGGAAATATGTGTGGCCCAACCGCGTACCCGATGTTATATAAAAAATGGAGTACTTAATCCACCCTACAAAAAAAACCTACCCGTTGGAGGGTGGGGAATAATCCGCTTTTTCGGCAGCTTCTGAAGCCACTATTGTGGGCTGTATTCAATAATAATCCATCGAGTGCAGATCAGTGTTAACCGGGTAAATTTGTTTTATTCTTCTTCTTTTTTTTTGTTAATCATGCAAATCTCGGAAAACTAATTTAAAGCATTCAGTCCACCAAATCTAAATAATTATATTGTTGGAGTTAATTTGTAATGTGCGAAAATTGTATTGAAACTGCCGGGAAATGACTGCGGAAAGAAATCTTAGAACGATTATTTGCTTTTGTCAGTTTTATTGTAGATACAAAATAATTATGAATGTTGCGGCAGTGGAGGTTCAAAATTGAACTTACCAAGACTGCCAGCCAGCATTAAATAAAAAGCAAGGTTCCGCTTTTCTGGGTGATCGTAAATTTTAGAGCTTTACAGTTCGATAAAAATAAAGTGATAGTTTATGTTTGGAGACTTGGTCCCTAGCACTGCTTTGAACTGAGACTGTATGATTGTTAGGACTTGGTCCCAGTAACTACCTATGGTCCCTGGTACTTACTTAATCTGAATTACTTTGTACCGTAATGAACAATAGAAAATAACTAATTTGGATAATCATCATAAAATAATAAAACTATTTAAAGCATTTTAAAAATAATAACATGTAATTAGGATTTATTTATAACGAAATGATAGATACAAATAAAATAATATATTTAAGATTTTTTTTTTTTGATTGATAGATTTATTTATTGATAGATATTATAATCTGCCACACAGTTGTGGGCAATAGGTAATAGTGATGAATGAATCTGATACATACTAAA
>NW_027111631.1:1143540-1150098 GCF_000696795.3 Halyomorpha halys
TCTAGTATGTTGGTTCCAGGTGAGTCTTTTGTCCAAAATGAATCCGAGGTATTGCACTGTGTCGGATCTTTACGAGGAGTTAGCATCCTAAGTTGATATTTGACCAATATATTTAAGAGAAATTGAAATATGTTGTAGAGAGTGGGGTAAGCCAAAGTTAATATAATATTAGTGATCTGTTTAGTTAAAATTTAGATGTTGGGAGGTTATTACTGGGATGAGATGATGATAATGATGAGTCATCTCTTTGTATTTAGTATAAGATGAGATAAATGATTCTTACCCGTGAGCCCCATATGGGATGGGACACCTGATATAAGATCTGTGGTGCTGATACAGATATGCCGGCCCCCAACGCTACACTCGGTCTGTTGAGCTGGTCCTCTCACCTCAAGGGTTTGTAACAGAGCGTCTTCAGGTTTAAACTTTAAGGGATTATCCTTACCAGGGCTGGTTGTTCCTGTTAAAGGTGGGGACCTTTAACATAGGGGTTTCCCATCTTAAACCTTGAACCTTTTAGGTTCAGCCTATGGGCTGAACAAAGGACCTTTCAAGATTATAAGGTGTATAAACCTGAAATCTTTGGGAAGAAAATGAAAACTAAATGACAACTAATTTTTTCAATGAGTTCAGGCTATGAGGCTCCTAGAATGCGGAGCTCCAAAAGTATATGGCAACACTGCCTATTGGATAATCAGGGACTGATTTTAAAACGGATTTTTGACATCAATTAGCCCCAAAATGGGCAGATTAACTGAAATCTCCAGAATTTATTTATTTGTTTGCAATAAATTCTAATCCTTGGTAGTTGATTAGAAGGGAAGAAATAGACTTGCCTTTTGATACAGTAAAATTAAGTCTCTATAAAAACAAATTGGAGTTAGTTTTTAACCGATTTATAATCCCTCTTAGCTGCTATTATACGGATGAATGTTCTTAAAGAGCCTCTTGTAAAGGCTAGGAGCCTTCCATGGAAATTAAATAGGGAAATTACAAGAGATGAAGTGCTCCTAATACCGCCAGTTGTTAAGGAATGACTTTTAATAAATTATAATCACTTAAAACATCCATTAATTCTCTGTTTAAATTTTGTTTAATAGCCTACCCCCTACCCAACTCCTCTCCCACCGACTCGACTTAATCCCTAACTAATAAATTCCATTCCGCCTTCCTCTTTGTCAGAACATTATTGAAATTTGAAACTTTAAAGCGCAATATCTTTTTAAACGGGGTAATTGCGGATACGCTATTTAAACGAATTAATCATTGATGATATAATTTCAAACGAACGATATTGAATTTACATCCATAATTTTCATCCCATTATTAACAAAAATATGATTTTATTTATTTTGATAAATAATTAATTTCTCCCCCGTGTATGCACATGGGGGAGAAATTAAAATTTGAAATGTATTTCCGTTCCAAAACCTGTGCTCTTCATGTTCTCTCCTTCATGATTGCCAATCTATGTTGGAACAAACCTATGGTATAGAATTTGGTTAACAACATTAAAACCAATAGATTAATTTTAATTTTAGAAGTTCTTTGTGTAAAATGTTTTACCATAATTTTTGTGTTTATTTCTTTTATTCCAGATCGGATTAGTGGGCCTTACATGGTTGTTGTTGTTAGCTAGGGCTTTTGGGCGTAAAACTCTAAGGTCATCAACGCCCACGTTTCTCACTTTATAATTCTATTTCAAGATTTGAAATTCTTTAATTGTTAAATATGTTTGAATAATTAATTATTTTAGATTTTTTAACTCATATGACAAACTTTTGGGTTTAGATCTTATTCAAATGATTATTCCTTTTTAAGAAAATTAAAACCATTTCTATGTTTTTTTTGTCATCATTCAGGGCATCCGATACACTCGGTCCCACTCCCAATCTACGTAAGTTTATGGAATAAAAATGACATTCCTCAAATATGTGACTGACTGTAAGTACACTGTTGCAGTATTGACATTTTGGCGGTGGTTGCTTATTGATCAGGTATGCATGAGTTAAATTCGTATGACCTATTCTCAATCTGGCTATAGCTACCTCCTCCCTGCGATTGGAACGGTTTGATGTGGTCCATGGTTTAATCGTTTTTTTAACAGTTTTTAATTTGCTTGGCGGGCTTTCATTCCACATGGCTTGCCAACTAGCTAATATTTCATTTTTCATCCGGAGACTTATTTCTTGGGGTGTCAGGATGGCCGCGCCCCGACCCGAAAGGGCAAGTGCTTGTTTGGCTGCAAAGTCCGCCAGTTCATTTCCAGCGATCACCACGTGACCCGGCACCCATATAAAGAAAACAGTTATAGCCTTACATGGTTAATGTAACCGTACCATTTTTTTAACAATTGATTATAAGCGGTATAGTCTCGTACAAAAGACACCCCTAACTATATACAACGTTATAAAAAAAATATATATATAAAAATAATACTTCTTAATAAAATAAATAAATAAAATTAATAACAAAAATAACGATATTCGTTTACCTAACAAAACATACCATTGCCCTCTAATGGATAAAAAAAAACCAGTTAATTTGTAAAAATAAAATAGAATAGAAGTAGTGTGAATAATAGAATTAATAAATATAGAATTTTTTCGGAATGTTCTGCAGGAGTCTAGGCTTCAATCTTCCGGCTGAGGCTGGGTTTCCCAAGTTTTAGGTTTAACTGTCGGTAAATAGAATTGGAATTTCATGAACTGTTTCTTGATGTAATCCTCTATCGACTCCATTTGTAATTCCCGATGCAATTGGCTATTTATTATTAACCAAGGAGCATCCACTGCGATTCTTTGGACTTTATTTTGAAAAGATATAATTTTTTACTTTTCGTAATGGTATGCCGATCTTCAGACTTCACAGGCATGGAAATTGTTTTAAAATTAAGAACAGTTGTTTCAGGTTTTAGTTTGGATTTTCAATTTAGGATAGGATATTACATTGCTAATCTTGCATAGGTTTGAGTTAGTTAAATGTTGATATGGTTGAGGGGCGATCTAGGTGAATTACCAGGTATCTTACATAATTTTCGTAGTTTGCACTATATTTTCAAATATAAAATTTACCAACTTTTGGGTTTTTAAATTATTGAGAAATCGATCTGTCCCATAGCAACTTTCGAGATTGATTTAGTTGTGGACAGTGGAATTCTCAACGGAAAGGAAAAAAAAATTTAACGAGGTACGTTGTAAGGTATTTTGGCTTTTAAAACATAGGAACTATCGATTTCAATGATTCTTTATGTCCTATCCAATGATGAAAATGAAAGTCTGTACAGCTTCAGGTCGGGGGATTCAGGGTGAAGGGTCAGAGACAACGGTTGCACAATGAGGTGATTTGTTCATGATCACGCTCAACCACCACATTTTACCCCAATTAAGGGTACCAACTTTATGATGCTGAATAGATCACATGAGATTTCGTGGATGGATGGATCCATTCTGTTATTCTATGAAAGTGAGATGTGCCATACCTAGTTTGTTTAATTTTTTTTTTCATTTCCCTCTTGGCAATGAGATACAGTATTGGCAAAACGTCAATTGGTTATTTATTTATTGATATTTGAGATACACAAGAGTTTGTTTCGAACCCTTCCCACAAAACTTCATAATAGTTTTGTATCTGTTGGATAGATTAGTAACTTTATATATTACATGTAATTAAATAGAAAAAATATTTTTACAAAAACCATATTAAGATGAATTTAAGAAGTATTTGCAAAAGTAAGAAATAAAAATACCTTTTTTTAAAATAATAATTTAAATTTTTAATGATTTTCATAGTCAGAGAGAAGTGGATTACATCAACGCTAATAGAAAAGAAAAAACAACTATATAATAATTATGTATACGGGCATCACTAAGTAAAAAGTATTACAAAGAAGAATCCTATTAGATATAAAAAATACCCTGGCTGAAAAAAAAATTTATTACCGAATTTACCAACCATAAAAAAAGAAGACGGTCTCTAAATTGAAGTGGTAAGACAGAGACGACCAATCCCCTCATCAAGAGCGACAAAAGACTCAGGTAAAAGAGGAGGAAAGGTAAATAATTGATAGAGCTAAGAGATATAGCAGATAGCCCCTTCCATTATACACACCCCCATCTACTTAGGGTAGATGTAGATGGCCCTCACAAATAGATTGTTCTAAATAATACAACCTCCCTCCGCCAGAGCGCTGATCCTGTTTGTCCTATTAACCGAGGCTTTTCCCTCCTAGCGGCTCCCTATCCAATTGTCTCTTCTAGACCTCCTCGATTTATTTTTATAAAATATTTCTCGGGATTCTACCTCTCTCTTTTCGTTTTCCTTTATCTTGTTCCAGCAGTAAAGCTCTTTAATAAAGTATCCTGAGACACGAATGTTCTATTTATTCCCTTAAGAATGGGCCACATCAGTTCTGATTCGAGTTTAATTAAAGAACTATATGATAAGTAAATATAGTTAATACGTACAACAAAAAAAAAAAAAAAAAAGGGGAGCAATATTTTTGATTCTAAAAGCTGATTATGGGTAACATGTTTGTTTTGTGGAGAATTTTGTAAGTACTAAGTATCCTGGGTTCATTTATCCTGAAAGAATCTTCTCAGGATCAAATAAGGGGGGAATAATGCTCGTTTGAGCCTTCTTCAACGGACACGTTTCTTCTCAGCTGCAAGTAGATTTTTGTACTGGTAACATATTTAATTTTTTAACCACCCATACCTTGTCAAGTAGAGAATATGACAGGTAGGTCTATTTATGTTTTATCGACTATTTCAAAGCTTTCGACTCGATCAGACATAAATATTCTGGATTTTCTCTTTAGGAAGTCTGGTAAGTCAATTCAATAAAAAAATTTTGAGGTTAAAAACTTCTAATTTGAATGTAATTTATTTTAAATTAACATATTGTTGCACAACGTTTCGGGACCACTGTCCCATATTCATGTACTTTAAAAACCTACAAAACAACAATACTCCACCATAATAACAATTTTCATCTATATGTATTACAATTCATACAATTATATTCACCTCATAACCAGTCAAAAATTTGAATTTTATAATAGAAATCATGTCATATCTACATTGCTTTACACTGTTCTCACTTTTTTATCATTACTTATTGGTGCATTCTTCCCTTCTTTAGCACAACCATTGCTATATTTCTTGCTACCTCTTTGGACCCTATCTCATGTCCAGTGTTCTGTTTGGTTACCTCCCTATTTATTTGTCCTGCTTTCTATTTTAAATTAAACTAGTGATTTTTTTCTAATCCCGTTTATTTCTTCTGATTTTTATGTTTATATTTTGAGTCTATTTATAATGTCGGCATGACATCATTACAGGAGAGTATGAAAAAAATAAATAAATAAAATAAAATGTCGGCATAGTGTGTATTTAAGTGTTTAGTTTCAGTTTTGTAGTTTACTGTGTTTTGTATGTTTTTGTTATATATATGGCTTCCAGAAATCTTCTGCTTTTTGTGGTTTGTGCTGTATCTATTATTTTAGGGTTTTCAAAGTTGAATTCATGGTTCAATTTTATGCTGTGGTAGGCCAGAGCTGTGCAATTTATATTTTTAACATTTCTACAATTGGTTGCTTGTTGCTTGATTCTAGTTTCCAGTTTTTAGATGTTTCACCAATGTATACTTTTTCACAATTTTTACAATCTATCTTGTAAATTGCATTTAATTTTTCCATCTTATCAACTTTTTATTTCATGTTGGACAGCTTACTCTGTAACTTATTGTTATTGTATAGACAGGTTCTGATATTTATATGATCATATTCTGTCAGTGTTCTTTTTATTTTATTTGTCAGCCCTGATAAAGAATAAAAGTCTAAAGAATTTTTTATTATTGCTATTGCTCATTGTTTCATCTTGTCCTTTTTCCCTACTATTGTCCGCTGTAATCTTTTTGTTTATTTCTTTGTAAAATTCAGTGATTCTTTTTTGACTTGGTGGTTTTTCTTTTTTAAATATATTTGGGAAGCACCGTGTAAATCTGGTAAACAAACTCTATATTGAAGTCATCATGGAGTTATATAGAAATGGAAAAGCATTTGTTGCGTTGGATAGGGAATGTGATTACTTTGGAATCACTTTATACACTATACTTTAGAAATTAAAGTGGAACGAAGAGTGAAACATGGGTGTCCTCTATCTCCGATTCTGTTTAATTGTGGCTTAAACCACAGGTGGAGGGATAAACTAACACAGTGTGGTGGCTGGTTGTGAGGGACAAAAGTTATAAAGAATTTTTAGTTTTGTGTTTTCCTGTCGGTGTATGATTGTGAGGACTCTTTTTTGTTATTTGTGTTTTTCTTTCTTCTATCCTGCTATAGCCAACTACTATAAATTCCTTCCTTTGGAGAGACTTTTGTCAATACTGATGCCAATAAAGCTATTATTATTACTATTGTCATTAAACAAGTCCTTTATGCATTCTAAGAAGGATATCGGTTCATTCGAATGAAGCCATAGACCACAAGAGAAGGGAAAGTCTAGAGAAGACTACACTTACTAGGGATGGGATATCGAAAGCAAAATATCGATATCG
>NW_027111631.1:1150558-1150787 GCF_000696795.3 Halyomorpha halys
ATATCGAAAATTTAACGAATTGAAGTAATAATAATTAAAAAATGATAACATAGCATGACATAGGAAGACTTGTTTTATGTCATACCTATTCAATCAATATATATTGATTGAATTGATATATATATATATATATCAATTCAATATATAAGAAACTCTCAATAACAATGAACCAAAGCAACACCATGAAAACTATTTCATAAACATAAGAAATGTAAACTAAAATATAATT
>NW_027111632.1:0-2464 GCF_000696795.3 Halyomorpha halys
CTCTCTACGACGGCGTTGAAACCGTTCTTCTTGTCAGCGGTGTAGTGGACGATCCTCTCGGTACCGTCGGGTTCGTAGAGGGAGTAGTAGCCCTTCACGACGTCTCCATCTCTGGTCTCTTCTTGCTTCTTGACATCGTGGGTGTGGCCGTCATGTACTCCATAGTCGAATTTGTATTTGGGATGGGCCTGTGACATAATATTTTGTTCAATTACTTGATCGCGATGACAGTATGTCCAGTATGCTATGTTGGGATTTTTTTTTTAATAAAACAGTTAAAAACTCATGAAATATACTTACATAATAATCGACTACATGTTCTTCATGCTTCTTTTCGTGGTGCTCATGATGTCCATACTGAGCGACAGCTGCTCCTACCAGACACAGAACTAAAACTGCCTGAAAGTAAAGATGGTATGTTTAAAATCATAAATATATAAAATGTATCGTATAACATAATCAATTAATCTAATAAAATCACCTTGTACATGCTGAATGGTTCACTGTTCTCTGTCGAGTGTGTTATACAGTTACTCGTGCAACTGCTTATATATTCTGACTTTCCCCTCCAAACTCCTGTTATCAGCTATGGAATTATTTCCGTTATGAGTTTCCGTCTCGTATTCTTGGGACATTAACGATTATATTGATTTGAACTTTAGTAATATGCTTAATGGTTATTTCACTAATATATTTTTTTTAAAGTCTGATTTAATATTTATTTTGAAATAGTATCCACTCTATGAGATATCTTTTATCATATTCATTTTTTCTAGTCCAATCCTAATTTTTTCTAGTCCAAATTGATGAGTCTGCCAAGCATAACTATGGTATTATCTCAAATATAATATAATGTACTTTGTAGTACATTAAACCAGCTTTAATTTGAATGCTGGCAGACATCTGTTCGTCTTATGGTATCTGAGATATAGATTTCTCAAAATAAATTCCCTAACAATTGATTTTTTATTCCATTTTTTAGAAATGTTGTTTTTTAAAAAGCTATATCTCAGAAACTTTTGAACTTAAATAGCTCTATTAGGGCTCACATTTTATCAAATATAATCTACATTAAATGATGTTATCTTAGATTTTCTAGTGTTGTTAGTAGTTTTAGAGCTCCGAATGAAACATTAATTTTTTTTTACGTTTTGAAACTGCCACCATTTTTTATTCCCCGTATCTGTACATGGAAGACTCATCAATTTTAACTATTAACTATATCTAGTTTTCATAAAGTAAAAAAAAAAATGAAATAACTGTCTTTTTTCTCCTCTTGGGCTCTTGTACTATCATCAGAAAGCAGATACGAGAGCGTTTTCCCCATCTATATCCATAATATTTCCTTTCCTGAGTCTCCTCTTAAAATGTATCAAATGCAATGACAGACATTAGTTTCATCAATTCTCACTACTCCTCTCCCGAATATAAATCCCTACACATCGATGAGGATTTAAAATAAATAAAATTTAAAAACTGAGAACTCTTAACTGGTCTGGAAAAATGTTCAATTTGTGAAGAGCCGTGTCTCAGTTAATGTTGTAAAAAGTTTATTTTTATTCCCTTTTTTAAAAACAATAGGACATTATTTTTAGTGAAGTAACATAGTTTTGGAGCTATAGCCTGTTGTAGAGTTATATTCAATAACAAATGAAAAACAGGGGAGAAATAGGTTATTTACATTTTCTTCTATTGGTATTTAACGAAATTAAGAGAGTTTTTTGGGTGAACTTCCGGAACGATAAATTTTACTGAGGAATAAGGGCTTATTACCTAATCAAGGAATACATTTTTTCACAATTTATTTATTTATACTTATAGGAAAAATTATTAATTCGAAAAAAACAAACCTACTGTAGATGCATACAGAACAGTATTTATAATATACGATGAGATAAGATCAGATATATTTTTTAGTGTTAAATACATCTTTATTCATGTAAAATATGCTACAAAACATTAGGAGGTGAATAACTCTCAAGAAGAAATTTTTTTTTACGATGGTATTGCTCTTGCGATAAAAATTCATTTTCAATTTATGATTTACGCCACTTCCTTAACACTATAATATTAATTTTACTTTTTTTAAAATGTTACTTTAAATTTAGTATTAAATTTGTTAAGCATACTATTATTTTACATCTATTATTAAATTTTTTAGACATAATATCACTGCACATCTATTATTAAATTTTTAAGAAATTATATTACTGTCTTGAAGACCTATATTGCTATTTGAATGAATATAGTAGTGCAGTAAAACCCTTCTTAAGCATTCCCGCCTCTCCGGATAAACCAGCGGTAATGAAAAAATAAATAAAAAGTAAAAAAAATCAATACAAAATAAAATAAAACAATTGACTTTGGTACAAATATTAAAAACTTTATCTTTAGTAAAATTAATTCATGTATCAAAAGAAATTTTTTTTTTTAGCTCTTATACATTTTTACTTCATCATATTTT
>NW_027111632.1:2514-8625 GCF_000696795.3 Halyomorpha halys
TAGAGGGAGTAGTAGCCCTTGACGACGTCTCCTTCCCTGGTCTCTTCTTGCTTCTTGACGTCGTGGGTGTGGCCGTCATGTACTCCGTAATCGAACTTATACTTAGGGTGGGCCTGAAATTATAAATAAATAAAATATTAATTACTTTGTTTTTTTAAGTATTGAAGGTTACTAAACTAATAAATTTTACTTACATAATAATCGACTACATGTTCGTGATGCTCATGGTGGCCATACTGGGCGACGGCTACTCCAACCAGGCACAGAACTAACACTGCCTAAAAGTAGAGATGACATATTCAAATATACGGAAACAGCATAAAACAAAAATTTAAATGTTGTCAATATGAATGATTTGAGCGATCAATATTCTCAAACACAATATATCATGTGTAGTACCTTGTACATGTTGATTGGTTCACTGTTGTGTTTCGAATGTATTAACGGTCAACTTTGGGCCTTTTTATATGTTGTTACTTTCCCCTCCAAACTCCTTTTCGTATCGATAGAGTAATCACTCTAATGATATTCTGTCCATTATTTAAGAATATTTATTTATCTTTTTAATTCATTTAAAAATAATTATTTGGACGATAATTATATATTTTATTAAACAAAAAAATATTAAAAATTGTTAATGATCCTTCGAAATTTGTATTATTATGACAAAGTATGTTTGGAATTCCAATTATGAAATCTTGTGTCAATTTATGAACGCTTGTATCAGATTTAGTTTAATGAGAACAATTAAAGTAAATATTAGGCATAAATTACCATCGTCAAGTGTGTTAAAGAGACCTATAAAGATTTACGTTTATTATGAACAAAATAAATCTTCTAGTTTTACTGGATAGAATTCAAAAAATCTGTATGTTTGGACTAAAAGGAATATTCATGTATGAATGAATCTAAATACGTATTATTTGAGGAAATTTAATTTTGTTAAAAAATTCCTAGGCTCAGTATTACTATAATTCATTTCTAATTTAAATATTCTAATAAATAAAAATCTCCAGTTTTAAGGATATTCACGTCCTTCTTTGTGGATTAAAGTAAGACATAAACAAAATTTATATTCCGTAGCACGAAAGTTAGTCCAAAAGCCAATGAAGAAAAAAAGTCACAATAATTTTTTATAACTTTAATGAAAACTATATATAGCAAGTTGTTAAAATGTATGAGTCTGCTCAGTATAGTTTTGGGGTATTATAAAATGATAGCTGTTTCGGAAAGTTAATTTTCCATTCGGAGCTCCATACCTTCAAAATTACCTGTAACACAAAAATCTTAACTAAACATCAATTAACGCAGACTAAATTTTCTAAAATATGGGCCCTAAAAGCGTTATTTACGATCAATAGTTCCCTAAATATTCCTTTTTAAAAAGCAAAATTTCATAAAAAAAAATACTAAAAAATCAATTGTTGGTGAATTTATTCTAGAAAATCCTGAGATATGGACCACAAGAACCATTAGACGTATGGATGCTTATTTGAACTAAATTTAAAGCTATTTCAAAGCGCTATAGAGCAGTTTATGACGTTTATCTTCGTACGTGATATTTGCCAAAATAAATTCACAAGTTGTTGATTTCTCTTTGTTCGGACAAAACTATCGGTAATGAAAAACTATATCTCCTGAACCATTTGACGCACAAATGTCAGTAATCATGTTAAAGCTAGTTTAATGTTCTATAAAGTCATTTATAACATTTATCTTTGTCCGGCTAGTAGTTTTTATGATCTTTGCACCAGAAAATTTGTTCGAACTACTAGAAATTAATTAATTTTAGAAAATATAAAAACTACAACTTCTACACAGATCATTGACTGCTTTATAACGCATTCAACAAGCTTTCAGTTGTGTTTGGACAGACATCTGTACGTGTGATGATTACGGAAATATATTTTTTATTATTTAAAACCTTTGTCCGAACAACTGGAAATCAAATTTTCTTTTTGCACATATCATAAAAACTATTACTCCTACGGTGTTAAACGTCATTAACTACTTTGCAGTAGATTCAACTAGCTTTAATTTGTGCTCCGGCCGACATCTTTAGGTCTAATTAGTTTAAATAGTTTATGAGATAAATTTTTCCCAAAATAAATTCACTTCCTACTGATTTTTCGTTTGAAATGTTGATTTTTAAAACTGGGCCTCGGGAACTATTGGACCGTAACAGCTCAGTAAGAGTTCATATTTTAGAAATGTTTTTCTACTTTAAATGATGCTGCATTAGATTCTCTTGTATCATAGGTGGTTTTTGAGATATAGAGCTCTAAAAGAAAAAATTATTTTTTCAGCTTTTTAGAACAACCACCATTTTTGATTCCCCCTAATTATGCTTGACAGACTCATCATTTTGATTAGTAACTATGCATAGATATCATTAAAGTAATACAAAATTTGAGCGAAAGAAATGACTTTTTTTCTACTGGGATCTTGTATTGTATTCTTCTTGAAGTAAAACAATATTTATATACTTCATTTTTGATTAATAAAATAATGCGTGTTATGAAATTTTGTATACAAACAGTAAAATATATTTTATTAATATTTCTGATACTAACTCTTATAAATACGAGAGTTATTCTAAGTACAAGTTAGCATGCTTTCAATCGTAGAGGAAGATTATGTTGATTTGGACAAGTTAAAGGTATTTTGACGAATATACCGCCAAATAAAACAACAGATAAAGAAGTGGAAGAGGAAAAAAGGAAGACTTGGTGTAAAATGTAATTATTAGGTGTAAGAAAGTTTGGTGAGACATGACATACGGGAAGTGCAAGTTTTGAATAGAGAAGAATGAAAAAAAAAATTCAAAAGAAATTCAGGTCAAAGAGAATCTCATTCGTTTTTATTTTTTATTTTTAATTGGGCGTATTCCATACACTGCGTCATAGACCTCCAAGGTCATCTTTGATACTGCAGCAGAGGGGGTCTCAGTAGAGAAAATAATTCAAATACACAGTTATATCTTTGCAATACGTCAAGTACAAAATAATTTTTTCTTTTCAAATGTTCTGCTATCAAAACAATGTTGTGACAATATCCTTGATGACCACATCAACTGACAATTTTTGAACCTTATGGTTTGTTTTTTTTATTGTAAGTATACTATCGGTGTGGAAACAAACCTCGCTTGACACTACCATTCTTACCAATCTTTGGCTTTCACTCTAATACCTAATTCTTCAGAATTAGATTACGTGAAAGGCTTCCTGCCCAATGGACTAAATTTAATGTGATGTCACATCCTTGGCTTAATGAGGGTATCGAAAAAAATATATTTTCATAATAGTCAACAGAATTTCCTCAAGCAGACAACTAAATAATAGGTTAAAGATTAATTTTTTTATATTAACAACAGATTATATATATATATATATATATATATAAAACAGCTATCTATGTATTAATTTATGCGTTTCATTTTGATTTTTGTCTGAAGTTTGTGTTAAATTAATTAATTAAATAATGAATTTTTAATACTTGAGATTTGTAATTTATACATACCTGATTAACGAGCTCTCCCACTTAACCGGTTATGTTCCGGTTCTGTTTAGTACGAATTAGACGTGCTCTACTGCACTTATTACAACAGCGTCTTGTATTAAATCTAAAAATTAGTAATTTAACCAAATTTTAAGTCGTTATATTGTTAACTTTAGGAACGTGTATTTAGATTTATTTTTCCTAATATAAACATTAAATATGACTGAAATTTTAAATTCTATTTATAATTAATTTTTTTTTCGGCTGTTCACTTGGAGTTAATATAATTTTTTACTCACAAAACACTCTTCTTGCCTTACTCTTCAAAAGCACAAATAATTGCTTCAAAATTTAACGTTTTTGCTAGCATAGCATCAGTAAACCTTTTTCTCTTTAACCAATAAAAACATAAACATTTATAAATAAGGCTAATGTAAAAAGGAAGTGTATATAAATTTCCAGATTTGGTTTATGTTTAAGACTTACACTTTAAACCTTTGTATTTTTATACTTTAGTAACCAGTTTCATTTATACTACAAAATGTACCTAATATTGTCCTGATAACATTATACCCCACTATTTCCTAATAACTGCATAGAATGACATAAAACCTAATTTGGATCACTTCCGTTCGTGTGGAAACAGCCCGACTCGATAGTATTGTTACCAATATTTTGCTTTCACTGCAACTCCGATTCCATTTGACTTAGCTTTAGTGAGAGGTGTCTAAATTTAATGTGTCACATCCTTTGTATTTGAAATTCTCAAACATAAATCATTATATCCTGTTTTAGTTTTTTTGTGTAATTATCAGAATTAATAATTTTTTATAAATGATTCATCAAAAAACAATTGCATTTTGAGCTATTTTCTCCAATTAACAATTGTCGCAGGTTGGCATACATCAATAATTAACAAATAGAATTAATTCTCAAAGAAATTAAAATAAAATATTAATAAATATTTTTCTATTATGATTATAATTTACCGAATTGTATATCTGTGTCCATTTGTTTTATTTACTCGAAATTATTTTATAGTTATATTTCATGATGATAATAAAATTTTGTTCTTCAGAAAAATAATAATATAATAATAAATATTTAGTAATAAATGTATTGTCAGTGATAGAAATATTATTTTAACATTGAAATAATTCAATATTTCTAACAGTCTTTGATAAGAATTTATTCCTACTAAAATAAATCTTGTTTCGCTTTCTTGATATATTTGTGCCGTAACATTCCACTCTCCAATAACCGAAATAGGAAAAATCGGGTTTGTTTATTATAAACTTATTCAAAATATTACTGTCTAACTTTCAATCAGATTTGAAGACTATAATTAAGTCTTTTTCTTACTCTTATTAAGAATTTATCGTCGCAAAAATTTAATATACTGAATATTTTTAATAATATTCTTCAAAAATCAAGATTTTTTTAATTAGTTTTACTGTTATTGTTTATAATAATTAATTTAATTGATATAAATAAATTAATGAACCTGTACTTTATATAACTGTCTTGAATTTATTAAACTTATAATTTCGCTATTTTTTCCTTCTATAAAAGTATAATTTAATTTAAAAATATATTCTAAAAGAACAATTATAAAATGATGACACCTGCTGTAGCAGACAATTAAAATGTAAAACCAATTAAGAATTCTTCGATGCAAATACTAATTTCCTTTTCCGGTTTAAACGCTTCTGGGAAAAGAATTTTATATGTTTTGTTTTTTTTAATTGTAAAACATATCCTTTGAATTATGTAGATTTAGTGCACTTATTCAGCCTCCACTGGTCCATCAGCAGTGACGCGGTGAGAGGGCTGCTTTGGGATCTCGAAGATCCGTGCTCTATCCCTCATATGTGGGGATAGACTGGGTTCGGGGATCCTTAAGTTAAGATTGTAAATATTGTATATACATATTTTTATTACTTATTTTTCGGTTTATATACATGTAGAGATTTTATTTATTTATTTTATATTTACTTACTTATTTTATTTTTGGTATGAATGTGTTCATTTACGACTATTACTCATAATCCGAGTTTGTGACAGATTTTTACCTGTCATAAACTTATTAAACTGCACTTTATTTATTAATATTTATCAATAAAGTTCTAAAAAAATATATATATGAAAAAAATATTTATTTAATTTTACATTATGGAGAATAATGTATGTTCCTTCTGAAACTTAAAATGTACTATCTTATTAATAATAACATTCTCCCTGTTACCCTTACCTTGCCATAGGGTTGAATGTTTACTGAACATTGTTGCATTCCTTTCTCGGCCGTTGGCTTAGATTAATTACTATAGGTCATTCAAGTATTGTGGAGTAGTCAGGTCATGAAGCTCGTTCAAACTCATTTCCCTATTGGTTTGTTATTAAAAATTAAAAGATTATATTTCATTATGATATAATATTATGCGGTATATAATATTATGTTAAAGTATAATTTCATAATTACAATTGATTAACCTGGAATCCTCACACCAAACTGGAAAGACAGGAAACTGCACGTCGATTTCGACTATTACAGCACTTACTAGACAAACGGTCTAAACTTCCAACACATTACAAAAGACTGATCTACATGACTGT
>NW_027111633.1:0-5088 GCF_000696795.3 Halyomorpha halys
TAATTATATACACCGATCTGTCCAGTGATGCTCGTCCAAACCTAAATCCACGAGATCTGTCTTGATGCTATCATCCCACCTACGCCTCGTTTAAATTTAACAGTATTATTAACATTTTAGGGATCCATCCGTTACTATGCCCTACCACTTTAACCCCTGCAATATTTATCATCTGAGTTAAATTTTCCAGGTTCAGCACACGACATTTTTAGGAAGTTTGTAGCAGTGTGTTGAAATGTTACCTCAGTAACCTCGAGTCTGAGCGGTAAAGGTTCGATTCCTGCCTGGGCAGATTGATTTTTATTTAGTAGTGTCCTCACAGAATAAAACCTCAACCTTCTCACGCTGGTTAGGATACGGTGGTCACCAATAGTATAACTCCTCCATGCTAGAAATAGCTAGGATAGCAAATGTTTTATACATAACAAATCTTTTGTAGATGAAAAATGTATACAATAAATATAAATAATATCAAAGGTAACAGTTTTAAAATATGATGAAATTTCGATTAGAAATCACACAAAAAGTGATTATTAAATAATTCCTTAAGGATATTAATATGAAAACCTTAAGGAAAAGGAAAAAACGCCTAATAAAAAGATGGACCGATAGTCCGAAACGTAATGACGAATGTGTTATTAATGCAGAAGTTATGAATATAAAATGATGAAGTAAACAGGCTATCAAATAACCCATAAAAGAAATAAAATCTTAAAATAAAATTTAGTCAAAGAGAAATTATTATTTAAAACTGTTTGGCTATTGATCGAATCTGGCACCCGGGACTGCCTAACAAACTCTGTAAATTTCTACCACCTTTCGTACAAACTTTCTCACTGATAGATTGTTCAAAGTAAGCTGCAATGGTTCTTAATTTCCCATCTTCTCTCAGTCAACTAGTGTTCCTCAAGGTAGTGTCCATGGTCCCATCCTGTACAAAGTATATACAGCTGACATCACAGTAAAACCTAACTCAATCCTCACCACGTACGGCGTTGACACATGTGTTCTCACATTCAATAATAATAACCCTTTAATTGCAGCCCTAACTCTCCAATACTATATCACACCCATCGAAGAATGGTGGCGAAATTGGAGGATAAAAATAAATTCCATCAAATCACCTTTACCTTCGACGTAAATCTACCGACTGCACAATAGTTGCCTGATAATGTTGCCCTTACCCCCGTCGAACAGATCCGCTTAGACTACTTCTGGACAAATGACTAACTTAAAATCCTCATAAAAGACTGAAAAGACAGGAAACTGCACGTCGATTCGGACTATAACAGCACTTACTTGACAAACGGTCTAAACTTCCAATTAATTATAAAAGATTCTGGATTTTCTTTTTAGGAAGTTTGATAAATTAGTTACTATAAATTTTTGAGGTTAAAAAACTTCCAAAGATGAATATAAACTATTTTATATTTTTCATTATAGTTGTACATTTCGTGACAATTGTCTCATATTTTCATCCATATCACATATATGTATTTGTAATTATTATATTCACCCCATACTTGTCATATTTTCAATTTCACTATTGAAATCATGTCATCCATATAATATGGTTGAAAATTGTTTCACACTGGATTGTTTAATTCATTATCCTTCACTACTGGTGCATTCTTCTCTCTCTGTAGCACAAACCATTGACCTGTATTGTATACTATCTCTTTTGCACCTTATCAACATGTCCATGTGTTGTTTTGTTACCTCTTTATTGATACATATGTCCAATTGTATCTATTGTGTAATTTAAATTTAAATTTATGATTTGACTATTTTATACTCACTTATTTCTTCTATTTTTTTATGTTTATATGGTTAATCTGTTTATAATATCGGCGAGTGTGTATTTAAATGCTTTGTGTAAGTTTTGTAGTTTACAGTGTCTTAAATGTTTTTGGTTATATGGATTGCTTTGGCACTGGCTTATCAGAGCATAACATTATACCATAAATTCAACTTCAAAATCCCACAATAGATATAACACAAAACACGAAAAGTAGAAGGTTTCTGGAAGCTATCCATATAACCAAAAATCTTAAAGACACAGTAAATTATAAAACCTCTCCACTAAACCTTCGAATTCCTCTCGTATCAAATCCTTACGATCTAAAACCCTTCGTATCCTTAATTCAAATCCTTCACAAATAAAATCATCCATAAGGCCTCAATATTCCACATGTTACCAATTTGGCCAGTGCCAGATACTATAAATTCTCTAACCACCCAAATCCACTTGTTTTTATGCTTCCTTCCTTCGTCTTCCATTCATGACAATCCTGAGAAGAAGATGGCCTCGACACATTCTAATGTAGAAATATTATTAGAGTACTACCAATAAGTAGTTTCTCTTTATGCCTGTATCAAACCAATATGGCCAGATTTACTAGATAAAAATAAAATTTACTCGATTTATTTTTGTGTATACACATTTGTAAATATCAATAAATAAATATTAAAACTTTAATATTTCTACCACTGACGCGACTGAGAGATAAATCCTGGAATTATAACATGTCATCCACATTTGGGTGACAAGGCTTGATTCGGGGTTTTCTGAGCTGAATGCAAATATTGTATATAGGTGTAACTGTGTTCAAAATTTTATTTAAATTATTTAACTCAGTTGTTTCATCATTTTCTATTATTTAACTTAGTAATCCACCTATGTTTATTTACGATATGTACGGATAAAAATTATATTTTTAACCATTTTCGTTTATACCTAATTATTTTGTTGTATTTTTTAATTATTATTTATATACTTTTTATATTTAGCTAATATTTCTGTATGGTATGATTGTGTACTTAAATCCCTAATACCTATATCACATAATAACACCACGTATTATATAATCGAATTAGCATTTCATCACTAATACTTGATAAATCAATAAAATTTATCTTTGATTTATAGATGTCTGGACCAACGCTCCTCTGATTGAAACAGACAGCCAAATCTTTTGATATGATCAATTTGTTTAACATATGAAGAAAAACGTAGAAAACCTAAGAGACGGAAATATTTGATAGATTCCAAATTGGCTCCTCATTAGTAACTGTCTGTTGGATGGTTGACACCCCAAAGCTATCAACGCATTATCCTGTCAAATATATGTTTTCTAATTAATGCTTTATTTGGCATCTTTATCAAAGTTCGTATTCATACATTTTACTCTAAATTGAATCAGATTTTAATTTAATTAGGTCTTTAAGGAACCAGTTTTTAAACAGAAATGAGCTGTTTTTTAAATATCCTTAAACCACTTTACACTCCCACATTATCACTATCTCTTTTAAAACGCTTTCCATTTTTTTTATTAAATTAAATATCCAATCTAATTATTTACAATAAGTCTTGTACTTCAGTTCGTAAGGAGCACTTCAGTTTCAACCTTCGTTGATTGTAGAGATATACAATGACGAGTAAGTTTGACTATGAAATGTGGTGAATTTGGATGGAATAAGGTGTGAGACGGATGGAATATTGAGGGCATGGTGTCGGGTCAAGTCATGAGTCTATTTAAATTTTAGTATTATTTTGTAAATAAGTAGGATGTCGTCAGCTGAAAGCTGACACATTTTGTTTAGCAGTCTTTCATTTCACATAATTGTGAAAATAGGTTTAGTATGTTGATCCCCCGTAAATCTTCTATCTAGGAGGAAGCCAGCAAACTTGACTATATCTGAGGTGAGAATTGGTCCAAAGTAAAAATGAGCTGGTGAACTAAATCTGCTTTGAAGTGTGAAGGTGACATGTTGGCATTTGGATTTATTTATCGCCAACCGTAACACCATTCTTCAATCTTGGACCTCTTTTGGTTTGAAGATGGTATTCAGGATCTGAATTGAATTAAAAGATGTCGGAATAATCAGCGAATGTAGCCCAGGAAGTTGTGGAAATTTATAGCAATGTCTGCGATAATGACAATAGAGGAAAGCACCCAAGTTTGTATGTTTGAAATAATTAACCATTTCACAATTTTATTTATAATGAAAAAAGGATAAATATGAACTTTGAAAGTATTTCAAAATTAATTTAAGGAAATAAGAGAAAAAATATTTTTTCATTTGAATACATATTTCCAGAAATAAGAGTAGTAATATAAACGTATTATTTATTGTTAGAAGGCCAAACATTTTACAAAAAAAAAATATTATAAAGGGGGAAAAAGATAATAACAAAAACCGCGTAAATAAAACTTCCGTTCTTACACGGGTTTTTCTCTAAAATGGAGAGCACATTCGCAGTACATTTTCTGTTTCGCCAGTCTGATAACTGTTCAAATCATCAGAGTAATTGAATAATTAATTTTTTTAATTTCACTTAACCTATATATGAGTCTTAATATAAATTTATTATAAATTTTGTAAGAAAAAATATTAAATGTACTTTTCTATTCTGTTGAAATCGGAGTCAATCTTTCAACTGAAAAACTCGTTTGAAGAATTAGTAGATGAAAGTATTGCTATAGTAAATAATTTAAAAATATCTTTTCTGAAAAGAAGGATTATCAATTTTAACTCAAAGTACGGTGGTTAGAGAAAGTTGATTTTTATTACTGATTACTAGGGATAGGATTTTTATGTGCAAAATAATCTGAAATATGTACATAAATATGTGCTAATAAATTGTCAAATATTTTAAAAAATATGTATTTATAAATTATGTATTATTCAACAATATAAATTAATAATTAATTAGTAATTTTATAACTTAAAAAAAATACATAAATATGTATTTATTATATATTATATGAATAATATTTAAAGAAATTATGTTAAAATATATACAAAAAAATGTACTTGGAGAAAACATAGCTGTTCAATAACAAGGCATTAATTAGTAATTGTAATTAAACTAGGGGAGTGAAACAAGACTAAGATGAGAAAGAACCATGGGAAGGGGGGGGAACAGAGAAATGGATTGAGGAGTAAACAAACAAATTCTAGGAAAATGCTACAGGAATAAGACCCTTGGTCTTTTTAATTGATTCTGAGAAATTCTCGATGCAATTCTGTGTGAAAATTTATTATTGCCACTGCTTTTAATTTGTGTTCAAAGATGAAGATATA
>NW_027111634.1:0-859 GCF_000696795.3 Halyomorpha halys
ACAAATCAAATGATGAGACAGAATGCATACCTGTTTTGACGGCAGTCAAAGACAGAGTGGCGGTTTGTATTGGGAGGAGTGGGGATGGCAGTTATGCCACAATAATGAAAATAATTTGTAGTAATAAAGTCATAGTAAAAAAGATTTAAATTAGGTGAACAATAAATAGTAATATACATAATAGGGGAGAAGAGATATAGATAAAATATAAAAAAAAAAAAAACGATAGAAAAACAAAGGAAAAATAAAGTATAAAATAATGGGATACAATGTGTGTAAGTGATTAAGAAACAAAATATATCAAATGAGTGGGGATACAGAAAAGTGTAAAATGCAGTGCAGATTTATAAGTGCATTGGGCATCCTTTTGACATGGATAACCCAGCTGATTTTTCTGGTCTTGATAAATTTCACAATATTTCGATGGTTATGAAGTTCATTTGTCTTGGTTGCTTCTTATGTGCCAGATGCCTTGTTTACAGATTCGACCAGAAACACCATTACCTTTCACTTTAAGACCCTAAGAGCCTGTTTTACAAGAGCAAACTTAACTGAAATAAAATATGCTCCTAATAAATATTACTTAAGATTTATATTTTAAAATATTAAACAGGTTTATTTAAAAAAATATTCCCAATATTTAAACTATAGAATATTTTTTGAAAGTAATCTTTAAAAACTTAGTAAAAGCTTAATTTAATGATATTTAAAATTCAAGACATGATTGAATAAAAAACTGCCACTATAATAAATAACAATTCTTATTTTTAAAATATTAATATTTTCAAAACATACTTTGGTTTTGCCTATGTATATATATAAATTTGTATTTCTTAAAACACTTTATTTGGTTATATAT
>NW_027111634.1:2034-3225 GCF_000696795.3 Halyomorpha halys
TAAAATATTAATAATAAATAATTAAATTAATTAATTTAAAGGCTAAAATACTTCATTTAAATGAACCTTAAAAATGAAATTATGATTATTTAAGTCCTTTGCTGTCACGTTTTATTTTTACCTGAAGGTATACACAGTTATGTTTCATTTCAATTGATAACGTTTCATAACATAGAATTTTTAATAAATATAAAATTCATTTAAGTTCATTAAATCTTTACAATAATAAAAAAGAAAATTAAAACAATATTTATTTGATTATAAGTTTAAATTTCAGATTTTTACAATGAATGTATGCACTAATAAAATACAATATAAAGTGGATAAGCAAGAATTGCACTATGTAATAAAACTAGGCAACAATGTGTTATACATTACCAATAAAATAAAATAAATCCCCTTGCTTTTTTTTTTTTTTTTTGAGTATTGATGTTACTCTCAAAATAGAAAATTAGTGAAATAAAATTTGTTTTTTCTAATGATGAATACAGTAGAACATTTTCTTAAATGCAACAAGCAGAAAAAAATTGATTTATTGAACTTTAAAAAAAACTGACATATAAACCACTCCAAGTTTTAGTATCTATGTATCTGTACATACTTGATCAGATTACATTTCTGTCTAATCTATTCCCAATTAATGATAAATATTCATGTTGGCCTAAATTTTTCCATACACAAAGAAAACCATTACAATTAAAATTATATAAAACTATTAGAACATAACTTGATAATAAAAAAAACTGATAAAACTCAGATGGGATGTCTTTCCTTGGTTTTCTAATTTGTTAGAAACTAGTACAAAGCTATTCTTCTTACACTTGTTCTCCATGACTTTCCATGAACTGAAAAAGTTACAGCAATAACCAGGTAAATGTAAAGATGATTAAACTTCACATGAAGATAATTATAAATAACAATAAGGTTACTGATGTCTGATTGCATTTATTTTAAAAATAGAATCAAATTCCTAATAGATAAAAATAAATTTTGTAATCATAAGGTAATAACTTTTATTTTTCTTAAAGAAAATAACAAAAAACACACAAAAAAGGGCTTATTTTAAACAAAAACTGTTTTTCTTCTAAAATTCCTCAATCAATAAACTCAAACTATCATCAGTCAAGAGAGATCACCTGAAAATAATAAATTTAATTAACATATAATTTATTTTTTATATAATAATTTTTA